>NC_037668.1:124978237-125278237 GCF_003255815.1 Theropithecus gelada | reverse complement strand
CTTAATAGATCTGATCCCAAAGCCAGTGCTGGCATTCATTAGGGAAAAGTACCACCCTCGACTCTTTGTTTCTGCTCATATAAATATTGTAACAACACTTAAAATATTTACATTCCCTCCAAGGCATTTTGTCCTGGGAAGGGGGGGGAAGTCTGAGAGAAGATTATTCATAATAATTAAACTCATAAAACAAGAATGCAGGTTTGAATCAGACATAAAATCTTTAAACCAAGAATGGTTTGGTGAGACTAACTGCACACATATGAATAATTTTCAGTACTGAATAAAGACTTTGTAGCAACCATTGAAATAAGGAAAAGACTTTTTACAGAACACGGTAGGTTTTTCTTTTACTTTATTTACTTTTTTTTAGTTTTTTTTAATAACAGCTTAACTGAGATATAATTCTAATACCATAAAATTCACCTAAAGAGTACAAGGTAATGGTTTTTAGTATATTCACAAAATTGTACAACCACTGCCACAATCAATTTTAGAACATTTTTTATCACCTCCTCTCTAAAAAACCTTCGTGCTCATTGTCACCATTTTCTTCTCTTCCCCTCTCCTCCCCTCCTCCGTCACCCCAACTCTAGGAAATCATTAATCTACGTATCTCTATAGAGTTGTTCATTTTGGACATTTCACAAAAATAGAACCATACATTATACACCATTTGTGTTTGGCTTTTTTCACTTAGTGTAATATTTTTCAGGGTTCATGCATGCCATGGCATGTATCAGTACTTCATTTCTGTTTACGGCTGAATAAGAACCCATTGTATGTATAAATCACATTTTGTCCATTGACAGACATTTGGGTTTTTTCCATGTTTTTGCTATTATGGCTATTATGAACAGTCCCACTATGAACTTTTGTGTACAAGCTTTTGTGGGGACACATGTTTTCATTTTCCTTGAGGCTCTGTTTGGTTTTAGGTTATCCTTATCTAATAAAAGGGTGGGGCTCAAACATACTCTGGTGACTAAAGACCTTGTGGAATTCTAAACTATAATCACATCAGAGCTTTACTTTTATATTCTGTGAGTTATACATTAGAGACAGAGTGATTAATTCAGACACCATTGCTCAGGGTTCTTAGCCACTCTTACAACTTTCACAGGATATTCAACTCATTATTGAAGCTCTTTAAAACCCTAAATTTAAAAAGTACAAGAAAGCATTTACATAAAATAACACTTATTATTAAAGTCTCAGATAGAATAATCTATCTTACCTACCTATCAAATATACATTTTTTAAATACTACTTCTTCAATTCAACTAGATGCTTAGATAGATAAGACCTAAAACAATAGAAGCAAGTGGTACTCTACTTTTCACCTTTCAGTGCTAACATTGTGAAGGATTCTTCAAGTTTCTTCTCTTCCAACGGTGACAAAGCCAAGACCTAGACTTCAATAGACGGCAAAGGAGTGGGTCTGGTTTCTTTTCCATTAAGTTATATGATTCAGTAATAGATCAGAATATTTTGTAATTAGAAATAAACACATCATTTATTTGTTGAGAGCAAAACCCTATAGGCTGTTCCTAATGGGGAGCTGTTTCCTTGAATTGAAGGTGAGAGTTTATCTCTGTCTAAATCACACAGAGGAACCATGAGAACCATAATCCCTGCTAAGGTACAAAGAGTCCAGAGGAAGGTTAAGAGTAAATTCTTGATATTTCTTAATGATGACTTGTAGGTTCCAAGCATAGCATTAACTTCCATTTTAGAATCCAGCAGAAATTGCATCAGCTAATAGGCTAAATGAGGCTTTTTAACAGTTGCTTCTCATCTCTGCACAAGAGGGCAGCCTTTCACCAAAACCAAGGAAACCTTGGGCAGAATGTGCTAATGTATATAGAGACCCCTCCAATCATAGAACTTCCACGAAGAGCTCCCTTGACATAAAGAATGAAGAAATTATGAGATAGTTAATACCATGTACATGTGTGCTGTCAATCCCAGAAAATGTCTGACCTCAATATCGCCACACAAATGTTTGCAGTTTCAGTGATATTTTGCCTTTCACGTTACATAAATATTGTTTGAATTTCTTAAACTACTGTGGACAATTATGGACTATTGAAATTAATGATGGGGATAGTACATTTTCTAAATAAAAAAACCTATTTATGCAATTAAATCACTCAACCCTAAAATAAAATTTTTTTTCTGTATCTCATGAGAATGTTTTCTTAGTGGTTATCCATTATTAGATTTCAAGGTTTTAGAATCAAATTGCCAAAATCAATTCATATTGGTACAATTATAAATTTAAATTGTAAAATACAGTCAAAAAGATTTCCCAAGAAATTAAGAGAAGCCAAAGAGAGTTCCTATATGCATACACTTTCAAAACAATTAACCACATTTGACAGGAAATACATAATTTAAATGTATCATGATGAAACTAAAATGCGATTAAAAAGGGGGCTAAAGTTAATTTGTCACACAGAAAGATAAATGTAACTGTCTTTACATTCAAAGCTTTGGAACAATATTTTCATGAAGTATAAAGTAACCACAACCCTTTTTTCTCTTCAAGTTTATAGAACTTTCAACAAAACATTTCACAGGAAATTACTGTCTCCAAGAATATAAAAGGTTTATATAAAGGATGCTGATCAGTTGTTCTCCATGGACACAGAGGTGCAAACAAGCAGAAATTGGTTTAATAAAGCAGGAGAGATTTCAACTGGACACAAAGCAGAACTTCTTGACTATCATGAAGATAAAGAAAAATGGGGGAATCTTTTCAATAAATTTTTAAAGATAAATGTAAAAAAATCTAGTGAAATGGATAAGAGATGTCTTCACTTTTATTACTCATATTTGCAAAATCGAGTACTAGACAGAAAATAATGCATACACAATATCATTTCAACCATTTTATTTTATTTTTCAATAAAGTAATACTTTCATACTAATAAGCTAATAGGGTAAACAAGGAATAGCATTTCAATTTCCTTCAGGTTTTTGTTTTGTAGATAGAAACAAGTATATTTTGTCATATATATTGTAAGAACTGGGCTTTCTTTAGACAACATTTACTGGTGGGGAAATACAAAAGACAGCCAATGTAGATAAAAATGTTTTTCAACTCTTACATGCTCAACAAATTTTACTAAACTGAAAGCTCCTTAACTGTAGGGACATTAGGTGCCAAGTACTCTGTTTGGCACATAGTAGACTTTCAGTCTAGGTTTATTGAATTATGTTTCCATAAAATTACAGTTTTTTCTGTACCATTATGAGAATCAAACTCTAAGTCTTAGTTTCATTTTTATAGACTGCAAGGAGGATTGGAGAGAGAGCTAAACTGGAGATACGTATAATGGTTTATAAAGCCTTTCACAATCGACATGAACCCGTACTACTTTCCACTTGCTTTTAAGCAAACCATACTAACCAAATACTTACAGTCTTTACTGAGAGTAAACATTTATTCAACAACAAACATTTATCTGAAATTTATTAGGTACAAGACATCATGCCAGGTGCTAGGGATGTAGCTGTAAACAAGATAGGCACTGCTTCTGCCTTCCTGGAGCTTCCATTCTAGAAAACGTAACCAAATTAAGTTGGCAAATAAGCATTTCATTACAGGTGCTGTAAGTGATACAAGGAAGAAGTCCAGGGAGTTACGAAAGAATATTCACAGGACCTACTTACTGATGGGAGGGAAAAGAATGCCATTACAGGATAGAAATCATTGACATTCAGAACTGATGTTATAAACAGAGCTTCAGAGAGCTAGTAGGAGAAGTTAGGCGGGGAGTTCATGGAGAGTATAGTGGGATGATGACATTTCAGAGGAAAGAACATAAGCAAAGACCTAAGTCAGGGAAAAGAATGGCACCATACAGGAAAGAAAATGAGGCAAAGTTGTCAAATGTGGAGACGGAGAGGAAGTTTCTCAGCATGATCAAAAGAGCAAAAAAGGTATAAGAAGATAAAGATGGAAGACCCAATGAAGACACTACCTGCTGGAGAGAGACTCACTTCCCGTTGGTCTTTCCTTTATTCAATCCCAAAACGACCTTTTGTCGTTCTTCTGCAACTGATTTCTATAAACCCCACCACTTTCCTAACCACGGGTCAGTTCCCACTCTGCAGAAAAGATAATGTGAACTCTAGTGCAGTTGCTTTTGCCTATAGAAGCATCCCTTTGAGGATTTCATCATAATGTAGAATATTCTCTATTGGTGCCATGCTGAAATGGGAGGCATAAATGACGCATAATTCTTGAAAACTCCATTGTAGACTTGGGTCTTTATAACAAAATAAAAGCTCCATATTAAACTATAAGGCATTATGCTTCCATAAAATAAATTAAATAAATGGCCAGCAGGGGTGTTTTACACAATTTATTGGTGCCCTCTGCAGTCAATGCTACATCTCATTAGTGGCTCTGTCACTCATGAAAAATGTGGCACCCATCAGCATCCTTCATTAACTTAAAGCATGTGCCCACACATCAAATATATATTTTTTAATTATGGGAACAAGCTATAAAGCAGATGTGTGTGTGGGGGTGTGTGTGTCTGCCATGAACAGCAGAGAGCATTCAAAACCCTCCAAGGCTCTCCTTGTTTTTGTTTTGTTTTGTTTTGTTTCTTTTTAACCAAAATGGTGAATAAGATACTGTCTCATCCTTTTAAAGTTATTTCTCTCTACTGACTTTTCCTGCTTGCATTCATTGCAATAATCCAGACTTTGCCAATTTTTTTCCTTCTTGACATTTCATTTTTAATTAAAAATGACATTTTAATTAAAAGGAAACATATGTAGAATAAACAGAATAACTCACCAACAGCAGAGAGCTGGGGCTGTCCTGTCAGCTCAGTTTTAACCTTTCTGGCTCACAAAAGCTGTGCTGGGCTTCTCCAATGGTTGCCAAGGCACATTCTTGACAGAGAGAAAGAAAAAGATGGCCATCAAACTAAGATCCACCCACATTCAGAAAACCCTGAGAATTGCAGAGGGTGGAGAACAGAGAGGCTATACCCACTCCAAACTCTATTATTTGGGACTTTCAGACCTAAAATACTAGTTTTTCTTCTGTTCAGAATATTAAAACTATCACTTTGGTGAAAGACCCCGGTTTTACAACTTTTCATGTTTACAGATGGCCTGATTTGGCAATCTTAAATGTTAAGGGAGTTAGAAATCTGGCAGGAGGCAAGCACAGCCAAAAGTAAAGAATTACAAATAAAACAAACTACCCTTCTATGAACATCCATAACTTAGAATACTTTGCACCTCTCAGGGTTGTTTTCCCTCCTATGTCAGAGCTGGTGCTGGTGGGGTCCATGGGCAGCTGGACGCCTCTCCTCTCCCTGAAGTGAGCTGGCTCCTTGCACAAAAGTATATTGTGGTGTGGTGTAGGAGGGAGTGCAGCAAGACTGTAAAAAATGACAAAGAAAGAAACCAGCAGTGGCTACATACTGCATGAGGGGCAGACTGATGGTTCTCTAAGCAAAATCACCAAATAGCATTAAAAAGCCCAGGTTCTCCGAAATCACCTGCCAGTTGATGAGGATCAACAGGTAAATGGGTGACCCAATTTTCACCACATTGTGTGCACACTTTCTGACAAGCATAAAGGCACCGGGATAGACAGAAATCAGTCATGAATAGTCACTGTAATTATAACCCAGCATGAAGAAGGAAGGAAAGGAATATCATTTTGTGGCACCCACTAGGTGCCAATAATTTGTCATTCTAGTTCAAAAGTGAATCCTATAAGTCAGTGTTATAGGTCGAATTGGTTCTCAAAAATAGATACATGAAAGTACCTCAGAATACTAGTACCTCAGAACGTGACCTTATTTGGAGCTAGGCTGATTGCAGATGTGATCAGTCAAGTTAAAACAAGGTCATAACTGGAGTAGAGTGGGCCTCTAATCCAATATGATTGGTGACAATAGAAGATGGCCACATGAAGACAGACACACACAAGGAGAATGCCATGTGGTGGCAAAGGCAGAGATTGGAGTTATGCAGCTGCAAGCTCATGAATGCCAAGGATTGCCAGCAATCTATCAAAAGCTAGGAGGAGGCAAACCTACAGGTTTCAGAAGTAGCATGGTCCTGCGAACAACCTGATTTTGGACTTCTAGCTTCCAGAACAGGAAGACAATAAATTTCTGTTTTTTTGAACCACCCAGTTTGTGATATTTTGTTACAGCAGCCATAGGAAACTACAATTAATGTTAATGAAAGAGGTCACTACACATTTTTTTAACCAAAAAAAAATTACCGCCTATTAAGAATAACCACAAAGTCATCAAACTGGATTCTTTCAACATGTATTTAATAAGCTCCTATTGTCTGTTCTGCAGCTAGTAAGCTAAAAACTGCTTTCAAAGGTTATTCAGCCAATCACGGAAAATGCCCATGTAAAATACAGGTAAAGCAGTGCCCTAGAGTGTCATGGATAGTTTTATACAGTTAGGTACCTGAAGTAAATGGGGGATCAAAGAGTTGTGCATGGAGAAGATCACAAATGGGGTTGTATATAAATCACTGTTAGATGTTCAAGATAAGTATCATCCAATTAAATATGTCTTAAAAGGAATTTTTATTAGCAATGATCATTTGTGAATGAATTCTTCTAACAAATTGCAAGAGAGGTCTAATGTTATTAAGGCTTAAACAGTGAATATATGAAGCAAGTGTACATTCACATAGCCATCAGCTGCCCAGTTGTTTAAAGCAAGTTTGTAGATAAGGAGAACACAAACCATGTACCTCCACACACAGATTGGACATTGCGTGTGCTCAATAGATACACGTTGAAAGAATCCAGTTTCATGATTTTGTGGTTATTCTTAATAAGAGGTAATCTTTTTGTTGTTGTTAAAAAAATGTGTAGACACCTGTTTCATTAACATTAGTTGTAGTTTCCTATGGCTGCTGTAATAAAGTATTACAAACTGGGTGGTTCAAAATAACAGAAATTTATTGTCTGCCTGTTCTGGAAACTAGAAGTGCCATATCAATGTGGATGGCAACTATCCACTTCCACCTCCAAACCTAACTTATGCTCAATATCAGCATGACTTTTCTATTGTCATCATTATTAAGACTTTACAATTCCAGGAGAATTTAGTTCAGACAAATGACTTGATTCTGCATGAGAAAACTTTCTGGAAGCAACTAAACTCTTCAATGGAAAGTATCAACGGTTTGTACCCTAGAATTCTTTAAATTCCTTCCCTCAAAAATCCTCACCTTGCTGTTTCCACCAATCCTAAACAGCTGTATGGTGACCCTTACCGAATCCTAATCAAGTCTCCACATTAAAACACCCATCTTAAACCAAAAGTCTCAACATGTTCAAATTTTGCTTTCCCACTTCCCAGACACTGCCAAAGTTCTATCAAGGTGGTGTTCTCTCTTACTTTGGTAAATAATGAACTGAACTTTATATTATCAACACATTGTGCTAGTGATATTTGGGGAGCAAGTATTCAATAATAATCATGAGCACAGGATAAGGGAAAAGTTTGGAGGGAAATAACAACGTTAGGGACACATTGGTATTCATCAGGGAAGCCAAGGGACCCATGTAGAGCAAACAGGAACAAGACAGTACAGCCACCCATCTGGGATTGGTGTGCAGGCAATGGAGGCTCCCCACTGTAGGGAAAGGGTGAGTGAGCGAGAGAACCCAGAGACCTACACTTCTGCCATGGACCTTTGCAACCCTGGGCACAGGAGATACCTCCTAACTGACTCTCCCTGGGATCCCCAGACTGAAACGAAGAGCTGGATAGAGTCTGGGCAGAGCTGCAGCACAGGCCCACGTACAGCCCCAAGGAACTTGGATCCCTGAGCACCCTGGCACCCGCGGCCATAGCCCTACCAACAAGGGAGGCCAGGCTCTCATGAACACCCTTAGGACAGAGGCCACATCCACAGTGCTGAGGAGTGGACAGACTGCAGGCCTTGCCTCCACTGCATCTCCCCAGGCAAAGGCCACTGCCCTAGAACCCCAGCACAGCTACTCTATCCCCTCAGAGCACACTAACTAGTTGCAGCTCAGCATTTCTGTGGGTTGGCGCTCCCAGAGGTAACCAACAGGACTGCAGCCTTTGCTGTTGCTGCTGCAGGCCCCACCCCTACTACCGTCAGGCTGGGGAGGGAACAGAAAGGCTAAAAACTATTATTTTAGGCCTCCAGCACACTGCAGCTGCCTTACGGAAAAGTGGCCAGACCGTTTTCCATGAGGGTTCCTGCCTCTGCTACTCTTCAATGGGCAGGACCTCCTCACCTGAGCCTCCAGCCCAGTTGCCCTGCCCTCACCTGATAACTTCAGTTGGTGGCAACTCTGCATTTCTCTGGAGTGGAATACCCAGAGAAAACCCACAGACTTTCTCTGCCATTGTTGCTGCAGTAGTACCATCCTTGCTGCCCTTGGGTTGAGGAACAAAGAACCTGCTTGCTTTGCTTGCACCTCCAGCTCATTGCAGCCACCGTACAGACAGGAGCCCAGTTTCTCTTTCCTGTGAGCCCCTGACCCCCTGCTCCAGCAGGCCCACCCCTGGCTGAACCTTCCTATTGGCAGCCCTTCTGTGTCTCTCTGGAGTGGAGTTCCCAGAGGCAACGGATAACTCCTCTGCCACTGCTGCTGCAGCAGTACTGGCTCTTGCTGCCCTTGGGCTGGGGAAGGAACAAAGAGCTGCCGGTTCTTCACTCATACCTCCAGCACATTGCAGTCACTATATGGAGAAGAGGCCAGACTGTCTTCCCCATGAGACTCCCATCCATCCTGCTCTTCACCAGGCAGGGTCCCATAGCTTGGGTTCATAGGACAGCTGCCCCACCCACAGCTGATCATTCTAATTGGCAGTGGCTCTGCATTTCTCTGGGGTGGAAATGGTGTCCCAAGAGTTAACTGAAATGTCCTCTGCTATTGCCACTGCAAAGGTCCCTGACCCTGGTGCCACCAAGTTGGGGAGGAAACATAAAGCCTTAACTCACCCCAGGGATGTAGTGGAAGCCTGGGAGTGCCAACCCTAGATCTATGGCCAGCACTTCAGTGGGAGAGGAGCCCACAATTTCAGAGTATTTAGAGGTAGCAGGGATGCAAACACAAGAAAATACAGAGGAGACATGGGGCTGAGTAAGAGTCTTTCTACTGGCCTTTATGCTGAAGCACCATCCACTGGACCACAGTCCAAACTTCAACACCAAAAATACATTGCTAATATATGCATCTGTGAAACCAAGGACAAGAAATCAGCCACAAAGATCCTGCACAAAGCTGTGGCCCTCTGAAAACATCCAGAAACAAAACCAATTGACTATGCTCAGATGTCACCATAGTTAATGGAACATGAATTCACTCTGATGAGAAGTAACCAGTACAAGAACTCTGGCAACTCTAAAAGCCAGAATGTCTTCTTAATCCCAAATGATCACACTAGCTCCGCAGCAATGATTCTTGACCAGAATGAAATGGCTTCAGAATGATTCTTGACCAGAATGAAATTACTCAGAATCTGGATGACAACAAAGATCCTCAAGATTCAGGAGAAATTTAAAACCCAATACAAGGAATGTAAGGAATTAGTAAGATGATTCAATAAATGAAAGATGAAATAGCCATTTTAAGAAAGAATCAAACCGACCTGATAGAGCTGAAAAATTCATCACAAGAATTTCATAGTATTATTGAAAGTATTAACAGCAGAATAGATCAAGCTGAGGAAAGAATCTTGGAACTCGAATACTGGTTCTTGGAAGTAACTCAGACTAAAGTAAAGGAAAAAGAATTTTAAAATTGAACAAAACCTCCAAGAAATATGAATTATGTCAAGAGACCAAACTTATGACTCATTGACATTCCTAAAAGAGAAGGAGAGAGAGCAAGCAACTTGGAAAACATATTTGAAAAGGCTATCCATGAAAATTTCCCCAACCTCTTTAGAGAAATTGATATTCAAATTCAGAAATTTAGAGAACCCCTGCAAGATACTGTATAAGATGACCATCCCCAAGACACGTAGTCATCAGATTCTCCAAGGTAAGCTTGAAAGAAAAAAATTTAAAAGCAGCTACAGAAAAGAGGCAGGTCACCTACAAATGGAACAGTGGACCTTTCAGCAGAAGCCCTACAAGCCAAAAGAGATTGGGCCTATACTCAGGAACCTTAAAGAAAATAAACTCCAATCAGGGATTTCATGTCCAGCAAACTAAGCTTCAAACAAAGGAGAAATAAAATCCTTTTCAGACAAGCAAATACTAAGGGAATTTGTTACCACCAGACCTGCCTTAGAAGAGGTCCTTAAGGGAGTGCTAAACTTGGAAATAAAAGACCATTATCCACCCACACGAAAACACACTTAAGTACATAGACGATTGACTGTAAAGCAACTACACAATCAAGTATACATAGTGACCAGCTAAAAACATGACAGGATCAAATCTGCACATATCAATATTAATCTTGAATATAAATGGGCTAAGTTCCCCATCTAAAAGGTGCATAGTGGCAAGTTGGAAAGAAAAGCAAGACCCAACTCTATGCTGTCTTCAAGAGACCCATCTTACATGCAAGGACACCCATAGGCTCAAAGTAAAGAGATGGAGAAAGATCTTTCAAGCAAATGGAAAACAAAAAAAGAGCAGGGGTTGCTGTTTTTATTTCAGACAAAACAGAGTTTAAACCGACATGTGATTGAAAAGGACAAAGAAGGGCATTACATAATGATAAAGGGTTCAATTCAACAAAAAGATTAAACAATGCTAAATATATATGATCCAACACTGAAGCTCCCAGATTCATAAAACAAGTTCATAGAGACTTACAAAGAGGCTTAGATAACCACACAAATAGTAGTGGGAGACTTCAACACTCCACTGATGGTGATAAACAGATCATCAAGGCAGAATATTAACAAAGATATTTGGGACTTACACTCAACCTTTGACCAAATATGCCCAACAGACATCTACAGAGCTCTTCATCCCCACAAAAACACAGAACATAAATTCTTCTGATCTGAACATGGCACATACTTTAAAGTTGACCATGCTTTCAGCCATAAAGCAATTCTCAACAAATTCAGAAAAACTGAAATCACACCAACCACACTCTCAGACCATAGCACAATAAAAATAGAAATCAATTCAAAGAAGATCTCTGAAAACTACACAATTATATGGAAATTAAACATCTGCTTCCAAATAACTTTTGGGTAAACAATGAAACAAAGGCACATATCAAGAAATTCTTTGAAACTAACAAAAACGAAGATACAGGATACCAGAATCTCTGGGACGCAGCTAAAGCAATGTTAAGAGGAAGGTTTACATTGCTAACTGTCCACATGAAAAAGTTAGAAAGATCTCAGATTAACAACCTAATATCATACCTAGAGGAACTAGAAAAATGAAAACAAAGCAACTCCAAAGCTAGCAGAAGAAAAGGAATAACCAATATCAGAACTGAAGTGAATGAAATGGAGGTAAGAAAAAAACATATAAAAAATCAAGAAAATCGTAAGTTGGGTTTTTTTTGAAAGAATAAATAATATTGACAGACTGCTAGCTAGACTAATAAAGAAAAAAGGTGAGAAGATCCAAATAAACACAATCAGAAATTACAAATGGGACATTAAGAATAATTTTTAAAAACCCTACTGACAAGATAAAGCCATTGACCAGGCAGATTCACAGCTGAATTCTACCAGATATATAAAGAAGAGTTGGTACCAATCCTACTGAAACAATTCCAAAATTCAAAGAGGAGGAGCTCCTCCCAAACTCATTCTATGGGCCAGCATCATCTGATATCAAAACCTGGCAGAGACACAACAAAAAAGAAAACCTCAGGGCAATATCTCTGATGAACATAGATGCAAAAATCTTCAACAAAATACAAGTAAACTGAATCCACTAGCACATCAAAAAGCTAATCCATCACAATCAAGTAGGCTTTATCCTTGATATGCAAGATTGGTTCAACATACACAAATCAAAACATGCGATTCATCACATAAACAATACTAAAAATAAAGACCACTTCGTCATCTCAATAGATGCAGAGAAGGCTTTCAATATAATTCAACACCCTTTCATGTTAAAAACCCTCAACAAACTAGGCACAAAAGAAACATACCTCAAAATAATAAGAGCCATCTATGGCCAACCCACAGACAACATCATACTGAATGGGCAAAAGCTGGATGTATTCACCTTGAGAACCAGAACAAAACAAGGATGCCCATTCTCACCACTCCTGTTCAACATAGTACTAGAAGTCCTAGCCAGAGCAGTCAGGCAAAAGAAAGAAATAAAAGGTATCCATATAGGAAGAGAGGAAGTCAAACTATCTGTCTTTGCAGACAATATGAATCTATACGTAGAAAACCCCATAGTCTCTGCCCAAAAACTCCTAGATCTGATAAATAACCTCAGTAAAGTTTTAGGATATAAAATCAATGTACAAAAATCAGTAGCATTTCTATACACCAACAATGCCCAAGCTGAGAGCCAAATCAAGAGTGCAATCCCATTCACAATAGCCACAAAAAGAATAAAATACCTAGGAATACAGCTAACTAGGGAGGTGAAAGATGTCTACAACAAGAATCACAAAACACTGCAGAAAGAAACCAGAGACAACACAAACAAACGGAAAAATATCCCATGTTCATGGAAGGGAAGAATCAATGTTGTTAAAATGGCCATTTTGTCTAAAGCAATTTATATATTCAGTGCTATTCTTGTCAAATTATGAATGGCATTTTTTTCAGAATTAGAAAAAAAAATCTAAAATTCATTTGGAAAGAAAAAAAGAGTCCAAATAGCCAAAGAAACCCTAAGCAAAAAGAACAGAGCAGGAGGCATCACATCACCCAAGTCCAAACTATATCACAAAGCTACAGTAATAAAAACAGTATGATATGGTACAAAAACAAACATATAGGCCAATAGAAGAGTTTAGAGAACCCAGAAATAAAGACACGCACTTAGTATGTCTCTCTGATTTTCAACAAAGCAGACAATAACAAACAATAGAGAAAGGACTTATTATTTAAAAATCGTGCTGGGATAACTGGCTAACCATATGCAGAAGATTGAAACTGGACCCTTCCCTTTCATCATACACAAAAATCAACTCAAAATGGATTAAAGACTTAAACGCAAAGCCTATAACTCTAAAAACTCTAGAAGAAAACCTAGGATTCTGGACATTGGCCCTGGCAGAGACTTCATGCTGAAGATTCCAAAAGCAACTGCAACAAAAACAAAAATTGACAAGTAGGATCTAATTAAATTGAAGAGCTTCTGCACACTAAAAGAAATTATCAACAAACTAAACAGAAAACCTACAGAAAGGGAGAGAACATTTGCAAACTATGCATCCAACAAAGGTCTAATATCCAGAATCTATAGGGAAATTAACAAACAAAAAACTAACAACCCCATTAAAAAAGTGGGCAAAGGACATGAACAGATAATTTTCAAAAGAACACGTACACATGGCCATTGAGCATTTGAAAAAAAATGTTTACTATCACTAATGAAACCACATTTCACTAATGAAACCCACAACATCACTACTGAAACCAATATCACTAATGAAAACCCCAATGAGATACCATCTTGCACCAGTCAGAATGGCTACTATTAAAAAGTCAAAAAATAACAGATGCTGGCGAGGTTGCAGAGAAAAGGAAACACTTATATAGTGCTAGTGGGAATGTAAATTAGTTCAGTGACTGTAGAAAACAGTCTAGAGATTTCTCAAAGAACTTAAAATAAAGCTACTATTCAACCCAGCAATCCCATTACTGGGTATATACCCAAAGGAATATAAATCTTTCCACCATAAAAACATATGGATGAATATGTTCATCACAGCATTATTCACAATAGCAAAGACATGGAATCAACCTAAATGCCCATCAATGGTGGAATGGATAAAGAAAGCATGATACATATATACCATGGAATACTATGCAACCTTAAAAAAATAGTGAAATCATATCCTTTACAGCAACATGCATGGATCTGAAGGCCATTATCCTAAGCAAATTAGTGCTGGAACAGAAAATCAAATATCACATGTTCTCACTTACAAGTGGGAGCTAAACTTTGAGTTTCTTGACAAAGAAGGGAGCAGTAGACATCAGGGTCTACTTGAGGGTGGAGGTTGGGAGGAGGGTGAGCACTGAAAACCTACCTATTGGATACTATGCTGATTACCTGGATAACAACATTATTTGCACACCAAACCCCCATGACATGCAGTATACCCATAACAAACCTGCACATGTACCCTGTGAAACTAAAATAAAAGTTAGAAAGAAAAGAAAAAAATATTTTCAACATATCTAGAAAACTATTACCATTCTTTATCTCTTTAGATGGTTTCTGGTTAGAGAAAAAGAAGCAGCAAAGAGTACTCAAATGTTCAATTCTGCTTTGCTGTGTTTTATTTTCTTAATAAAGTATGTATTTTATTTTTGAAGTAATAGAGGGACATCATTATGTAAAAAAAAAAAAAAATCCATGACATTAGGTTTTAATATGCTGAACTTTAGATGTCTAAGAAACAACAAGGTAGAAAAGTCCAGTAAAGGCAGTTAAAGGGAGCTTAAGAGAAAGATTTAAGCAGAAGAGCTGGGTAACTTTGTAAACTGAACAGTGACTGAGGCAAATTTCAATCAATTAGAGGTTAATTTTGCCAAGGTTGAAGACACTCCTGGGAAGAAGAAATGCAAGTCATAGCAGGATGTGTGACCAGTGCTTTTTCAAAAGATGGTTTTGGGAGCTTCGATATTTAAAGGGGAAAGAGCAAGCAGGAGGAGAAGAAAAAAAGGAGAGTGGGTAAGCAATGAGACAAGTGGTTACATTCTTGTGAGGGTCTGATTAGCTTTGTGAATCTACATTTTACATGTAAAAGAAAGGAGCAGAGGAAAAGTCAATTTTGCATTTGTCTGGCACTCAATAAATCTACACTTTACATAAGATGAAGTAAGCATGTGAAATTACAGCTATTTGTTTGAGAACAAAAGGAAGGCAGTTTATGCATGTATGAATGACTTAGTTCCCAAGCTTAACTTTCCCTTTCGCATAGTGACTTTGGAGTCCTGCGAGTCTATTTTTCTTTTACATCTTCATGGAGCCTACTCAGGGAACATATGGGGAGGGATAAAAAAGGGGCCTGGGGCAGAAACCTAAGGAGTCACAGTAAAGAAATGGGGCAAAGGCGAGAACACAGACTCTCTCTCTCTCTTTCTCTCTCTCTGTCTCTCTAACTCACTCAAGATTATTTGTGAGACTCATCACAATGTGTCCTTCATAAGAAGTGCTAATTAAAAATATAATTAATCATGAAAGGACCTTAAACTCTTCAGGCCAATTTTGTTGTTTTGTAATATACATAAACTTTGGGGGCTACATAATTCTGACTTCTCAGGAATGAGTAAACCCTAATGGATACAAAATACAGTAATTTTCATCAAAATAAACAAAAAAATCATCTAAACTGTATGATAATAGCTTAGTTATAATTTTTAAAAAGTAGACATCAGTTTTCCTAGAGCTGTTTACACTTGTTCCACTCTATTACTTTACACCCTGATGAAAATGAGACAAGCATATGATTTTCCTGGATTTCATAATCATCCATTAAAACACGGGGATTGATTATGCAAGGCAAGTTCTCACTCCCAATTTCCCACAAGACTCCATGTGGTACATACCTGGTTGCTAAACAAATGTTTTTCCCTTAAAGTCACTTAACTTTCTTTGGTTTTGTTTTTAAATAAAGGGATTCATCAGGTTCTGACTTTCATTTCGATTTTGAAGTATCAGCCACATCATCAGCTTAGCTACGCTCAATCTGATTTTAAGCCACAGCTTCCTAGAGAGGTAGGACATTATCTGCATGGATTGCCTTCTATGACCAAGACAGTTTTGGTTTCCTCAATTTTTTTCTCTTCCCCTGGATTGGCAAACATGAAGCAATCATGTGAATTTAAATATTAGATTGCTTAATGGTGGGTAGCATCATATACACATTGCCTGCTTTACTGAATTTAAGAAATAATTTTGACATGAGGTCAAATCATCTTTAGTGACCCTGGAACATCAAGACTTGTTTAGATGTAAATTGAACTCAATGGCAACTACCTAAGATATCTAGCATTCATTAGAGTTTGATGAAAGAATAAATCAATCTAACTGATAATCAAAAACTCGTAATTGCCATGAGAAAAATGCCAAATATAAACCTTCACAAAATGAAGATTTCCCAAAAGGCCAATCAAATAATAATTTAACTAGTATTTTGGGCCACTCATTAAGCCCAAGGCACTGTATTGGTGGGAAGGGAGACGTGAGGATGGAAGAGAAGTGCTGTATACGGCAGTTCTTCCCAGAAAGGTTTAGAATTTGAATAATCTGGGGCAACTGTTAGTTTGGAGCATAATACTAAGTTATCACAAATATGATTTCTTTTGTTATGCATTTTAAAGTTCTATGTGCAATATTTTGTACCTCTGAACATATGTTTAAATACCTAAGACACACATGCTAGAGAACAAGAGCCTTGAGGTAATGAATTCTGTACTCTATTTTTCTTTGTATCCAAAAATGATAATCCCAATGCCTAGCAACTAATAATTACTCAAAAAGAGTTTGTTGAATGAATGAATGATTGTATTAGTACATTTGTGCTGTTATTTTGACATTTATGGTAGAAATAGAAGAGATACTGAGAACAATTAAACAATTGATTGTCAGTTACCTCCAGGAGGGGAAGTAGAGGCCAGTATCAATAAAGCCACATCATTGCTTTTTCTTCAGATACCATGGCATGTACATGATGACTAAAAGGATGATAATAGCATTTTTCTCCCAGGAAAACATTTCTTTCCATTTAGATTCTGTCCTTTTTTTCTTTTTTTTTTTTTTTGGATGGAGTCTTGCTCTGTCCCCAGGCTGGAGTACAGTAGTGCTATTTCTGCTCACTGTAACCTCCAACTCCCTGGTTCAAAGGATTCTCCTGCCTCTGCCTCCTGAGTAGCAGGGATTACAGGCACTTGCCACCACACCCAGCTAAGTTTTGTGTGAGTGTGTGTGTGTGTGTGTGTGTGTGTATATATATATACGTGTGTATGTGTGTGTGTATATATATGTATTTTAGTACAGACAAGATTTCACCATGTTGGCCAGGATGGTCTCGATATCCTGACCTCATGATCTGCCCGCCTCGACCTCCCAAAGTGCTGGAATTTCAGATGTGAGCCACTGCGCCTGGACTAGATTCTGTCTTACTTAACATTACATTCAGGAAGTTGTCAGTGGAGGTGCTACTAAGAAGCCTTATTGGAGAGCATTTTTAGACTGTATAAAATAGTCCCACTTCGAAAGTGCTGAGAGCTATTCCTGCTGAGGTGTAAGCCATAGTAAAATACTTGTGAACAATTTCTAGATGTCATTACACTAAAAAACATAATTTTTAATAGCACTGTGAGGTTTATACTTGCCTTACACTTTCAATTTTAAGTACAAATGAAACAAATATAATGCATAAGAAAATACTAGTAGGATATGTAGAATCTATTCAAGACCATGCTTTTCCTCTTACCCCTCTGTTATTTTAGGCATGCCACTTAACATGTTTCCTCAACTATAAGACAGGATAATAACATCTGTTTCACAGGAGTCTTGTGAATGTTAAATGAGATAATGCATGTCAAATCTTAGTTAATTGTGTTTAATTCATTCAACACTTTACTAGGTGCTGTGTTAGAAGCTTTCTCATTCCTGAAATGTGTCATTATTAAGTTAGACGGGCTCTAATGCCATGTTTTCACAAACTTAAGAATAATCAAAGGTATTTGAACCATAATACATATAATGTATTTAAGTAATAGAGGAAATTGTTTGAAACTACAACTCTTGTGTTTTATAATATTGATTGGAGGAGTGTGTGTGTGTGTGTATTTTAAGACTCTCTTTGGTGAAAGTCCAGGAATTTTTTTTTTTTTTTAAGTCCAGGAATCTTAAAGATTGCCAACAACTTCTTCAGGAAACATTGACACGATATTAAAATGGTCTACACATTGAAAAACTTAAAAAAACTCTTCTCTTAGATTCCCTGAAGATTTTCCCTGGGTTCACTTCTTTCTCTATCTTGGTCATTATCTCTTTTCCTTTCCTCTGTGGATCATTATAAAAAATAAAGTTGATCCTTTGGCCACCTGACAACTCTGAGCTGGGAAGATGACCCACACACCATATGGACCTTCACAAAATGGTGATATCCAACCAATGTAATTAACCAAAAACCTGTATTTTTGATCAATTTTCTCTGCTACCAGTAGCTTAGAAGGTATGCATATGATTTCATAGAGGATGATTTTATCTTCAATCTCTCTCCCTCCACTGACTCTTCTCTGATGATCACTCTTAAATCTACTTCATGCTTATTTTGTAAAGCTCTCATTCTACTTTTTTAATACCCAAAAACTAATTTCATCCCTACTCCCTTGGCCCTCAAGATCAAACTTCTTTTTTTTTTGGAAAAAAAAAAAAAGGCTTCAAAGACCATCTTTAATTTTTTATGCCCTAGTATTTCCTTAACTAGAAACAATCTGGAAATAACTTCCATATCCTACTACTTCCATTTACCACTTACTTAATAACACCATGATGTTCTAATTATCAAAAAACAAAAACAAAAACAAAACCCTTTTTGGAAAATCCTTCTCTAGACTCCATGATCTCTCTAATCTGCAAAAATTCTTTCTCATGGTATCATGAGTTTTGTGGCTCTCCCCTCTTCTACAACCTCATCATGCTTACATGCAGCAGCTACTTTTCAGCAACAACCCTCCATCACGGAAGTAAAGCATGACAATGCCGTGGTCAGTTACCTACCTCTGAGTTACTTAACCATCTGCGGCTCAGTATCCTCTCATGTAAATTGGGGATAATAATAGTGCCCACAGCACAGGCTTATTGTGTATCATAAATGAGTAAATTTATGTACAGTGCTTACTTAGAACAGCTCCCAGCACATAGAAAGTGCTATGTACGTGTTTGCTATTATTTTGCTGCTATTATTCACACTGCATATGTGTATATTGGTTCTAAGTCTTATTCCAGTTTAATTTATATCATGGTTAAATAGGTACATGATAGACTACATTAAAAATTTCTTGAAGACTAATACAGTGTCTTATTTGTACATTCCCCATAATGCCCTGGGCATTGTAGGCCTGCAAGTAATGTTATCTGGATTGTTAAACTGCTTACATTGGTGAAGTTTTACTTTCTATTTCTACTGTTTATACTTCTTGCTAAATTTTACTCTCGTAGGCTCAAATGTAATCCATAGATTAGTATTACCTATAAAACTGTTGATTCTTGAAAATTCAGCACAGGAAGTATTTTAATTTTACCATGAAACCAAGAAGCTGTGTCATTTTTTTTCCCTAAGAAATTAATTCTGCATTTAAATGAGAGGTTATCATAGTGTGTAGTGTGGTTTCTAGACCACTGATGGCCCAAGAGTGCCCTCTGACTGGTCTTCAGGCTCATCACTTGTAGTTTGCAGGTTTATAAGACACCATCTGTGCTTTTGTTGCTGCCATGATTTCATAACCTATTTATGATGGTCAATAAAATCCAAATATTACTTCAAGAGTACACCAATAATGCTGTTAATTCTAAAATATATTTTATTCTTATACTGAGAAAAAGTTGGCAGATGAGGGGGTTCACTGGACTTTATGTGTAGCAACTGACCTGAGATTGATGAAGTGTGATAACCATTTCTTTGGATAGTCTCTGAGCAGAAAAGGTTGCAGACTCTTCAAGACTTTTTCACATAGTCTATCTAATCACAGACCAAAGCTTTCCTGTTGACCAACTGCATATAATTATATCTTTCTCTTTGAATCAAAGACAAAGCTAGACATCGGCCATCAGTAATAAAGGACAGGAACAAATAATGGAGTCATCTGAGGCCACTGACATTTTATCAAGACATAAACTGTATTTTCAGTTCTAAAGAACCTATTAAAATAACTCCAACTAACCAATGTTGTGCCTAGTATTATTTATTTCACCCATTTCAATATAAGCCCCAGTTACTCTAGAAAGCAGCTTGACAATGCATAACTTCTCCATTAGGAATATTTTTATGGAGCCCATAGTTATGAGTTCATTTGCTATTCACTGTAATAGCACATATCATAATGAATTCATTTAGTATTCATGTGGATAATGCAAACGCCATTTAGTAACTGGTTAATGAACTGAGTGGAGTTCTTTATCCTTCCTGAATTTTATAAGAAACATGCTCATTTATTTAAATCATCAACTTCTTTTTAGCTTCATTTTATACATGCTAGCTTTTTGTTGTTGCTCTCTAAAGTCCAAGTAAAGAGCTGGGGAGCAAGAGACAGCTCTCTCTGGATAATGGAAATTCAACAACAAAGAGCCATGAGGCAAGAAGATACAGCAATTACATGTAATTATGTACAAGTTTATTACAGGCTAGTTTTGACTGTTTTATTCTGACAGTTAAAAATCACCAAAGCAATAATACATCTGCATCAATCTATGAGCTAAAAATACTATTTTAATGCCCATTTTACAGATTACAAAACAAGATCAATAACTGAAATACAGAAGGATTAAGTAATTTGTTCAAACTCACACAGTAGTTAAGTGAAAAAGCTAGAGCTCAAACCCAAGTAGTCCGATTTCAGAGTCCATGGCCTTCACTGTTATACTAAACCACATGCCAGTGTCTCAGCTCTTCTATAAAATAATACTATATGTGTATCTTGCTTAATAAAGTATTATTATAAAGTGATCAAAATCCTCCTGAAGCATTTTGAAAAATTAAAATGCCAAACAATTTCAATAACCTACAGTAAATTACTAAACCAAAAATTAGCATGATCCAGTTACATTGTGTTGGTAACTTGGGTTGCAATAACTAATTGCTTTTAGGTAGGGCACACACACAGTCCTCCAGGAAGAATTTTGTTTGGAACTCATGTCCACAAGGTAAAATATGGCACATTCCAGAGTAAACCAGACAAAAGAAAAGAGAAATACAGAAAACATTAAATAGAGTTCTCACCAGCAAAGTGAAGACCATGAATAGAAAGAAATAATGTATGATGTGGGGTACGAGTTATCACAGTAGATTTGCTCTTCTTAAATAACATCTACAAGCCAAACAAAATCTACATGCAGAAATTAGAGGTCATGATAGGAGGAAGAAGAAAAGACCTCCCTTCCCTTCTATATATGTACACAAATTATTAATCAACAATTTTACCATGAGAGATAAACAGAGCCTAAGAAGGGATGTGAATAAAATGACATCTGAAGGAAATATCTGAGTGCTAAGCAGTTAGAGAAGTCAGAGGAAGAGATGAGAATTATTTATTAATGTACATTCTTAGTTTTTCTACAGAGGATTTAAGGTAAATATTATAAAATTGAAAACTGAATAAATTTGGTTTTGGAGTTTTTTGGTTCTATTTTTATTTATTTATTTTTTGCCTTATAGGATTTTTTTTAGAACAATTTTAGGTACATAGCAAAATTGAAAGGAAGGTATAGAGATTTCCCATATGCCTCTGCCCCCACACATGCATAGATAGCCTCCCCTGTGATCAACATCCCCCACAGGGTGGTATATTTGTTACAACTGATGAACCTACACTGACACATCATAATCGCCCAAGTTCCATAGTTTACATTAGGGTTCACTGTTGGTATTGGACATTCCACGAGTTTGGGCAAATGTATAATGATACGTATCCTTCATTATAGTGGCATAATGATTATCACCTTAAAAATTCTCTGTGCTCCATCTATTCATCCCTTGCCCTACCCTCACTCCTAGAAACCACTGATATTATTACTGTCTCCATAGTGTTGCCTTTTCCAGAATCTCATATATAGTTAGAATCGTGCTGTATGTAGCTTCTCCAGTTTGGCTTCTTTCACTGAATAACGTGCTTTTAAGTTTCCTCTATATCATTTCAAGTTTTGGTTGTTCACTTCTTTTTTGTGCTCAATAATATTCCATTGTCTGGATTAACCACAGTTTATCTATCTGTTGACCTATTGAAGGACACTTTTTGATTCCAAGTTTTGGCAATTATGAATAAACCTGCTACAAATGTTGTGTGCAGGTTTTTGTGTAAAGGAGTGAAACAGAAGCTTTCAACTCCTTTGGGTAAAATACAAAGGAGTATTATTGCTGGATTGTATGGTAGGATTAGTTTTGTAAAACAATGCCAAAGTGTCTTCCAAATGTCTATACAATGTTGCATTCTTATAAGCAATGAATGAGAGTTCATTTTGTTCCATATATCTTGTTCCATATATTTGCCACTTTTGGTGTGGTCCTGGATTTCAGCTATTCTTTTTTCATTTATTTTTTGCATGTCATTTTTATTTTTATTTTTAATTGAAAAATAACAATTGTACATATTCATGGGGTATGTAGTGATGTTTCAACACATATAATATATAATGAAAAGATCAAAGTAATTATATCTTCCATCTCAAACATTTATCATTTATTTGTGTTAGGAACATTCGATATTCTCTTCCTAGCTATTTGAGTCTACATAATATGTTATCATCATCCTGCAGTGTTATAGAGCACTAGAACTTATTCCTCCTATCTAGCTGCAATTTTATGTCCTTTAACTAATCTCTATCTCTCCCTTCTTCTTGCTCTTCCCAGCCTTTAGTATCCCCTGTTCTGCTTTTTATTTCTTTGAGATCAATATTTTTTCACTTCCACATATGAGTGAGAATATGCAGTGTTTACTTTCTATTCCTGGCTTACTTCACCTAACATAATGTCCTCCAGTTCCACCCATGTTGCCATGAATAATAGGATTTCATTCTTTTTTACATTTGAATAGTATTCCATTGTGTATACATATCACTTTTTTGTTATCCGTTTGTCTGTTGTTGGACACTTAGATTGATTCGTTATTTGGATATTGTGAGTAGTGCTGCAATAAAGTTTGTGGGCACAGGTATTTCTTTGATACAATATTTTTATTTCCTTTAGATAAATGCCGATAGTGGGATTGTTGGATCCTATGGTAATAATATTTGTAGTTCTTTGAGGCACCTCCATATTATTCACCATAGCAACTACACTAGTTTACATTTCCATCAACAGTGTATAAGAGTTCCCTTTACTCTGCATCCCCAGCAGCATTTTTTTTTTGTCTTTTTGATAATAGCCATCCTGCATGTGGTGAGATAACATCTCATTATGGTTTTGATTTGCATTTCCCTGAAATATCAATAATGTTGATAATTTTTTCATGTATTTTGATCATTTGTATGTCTTCTTTTGAGAAACGTCTCTTCAGATCATTTGACTATTTTAAAATCAGATTGTTTGTTTTTTTGTTGTTGTGATGTTTGAGTTCCATGGCCAGGCACAGTGGCTCAAGCCTGTAAACCCAGCACTTTGGGAGGCTGAAGCAAGTGGATCACCTGAAGTCAAGAGCTCAAGACCAGCCTGGCCAACATGGTGAAACACCATCTCTACTACAAATACAAAATTAGCTGGGCCAGGTGGTGCACGCCTGTAATCCCAGCTATCTGGGAGGCTGAGGCACGGGAATCATTTGAACACAGAAGGCAGAGGTTGCAGTGAGCCGAGATTGTGCCACTGCTGCACTCCAGCCTGGGCGACAGAGCAAGACTCTGTCAAGGAAAAAAGAAAGAGATGTTTGAGTTCCTTGCATATTCTGAATATTAATCCCCTGTTGAATGAGTAGCTTGCAAATATTTTTCTCTCATTCAGTAGGCTGTCTTTTCACTTGGTTAATGATTGTTTTCTTTGCTCTGTGGAAGCTTTTTAGTTTGACATAATCCCATTTGTTTATTTCAGCCTGTGCTTTCGAGGTCGTATTCATAAAATCTTTTCCTAGACCAATGTCTTGAAGTGTTTCCCTATGTTTTCTTCTAGTATACAAATTAGAAAGAAGAAAGTCAAATATATATATAGCAAAACCAAAAGACTCTAGCAGAAAACCTCTTAGAACTGATATTCAGTAAAGTTGCAGGATACAAAATTAATATACAAAAATCAATAGTATTTTTATTCACTAACAATAAACTAGCTGAAAAACAAATTAAAAAGGCAATCTCATTTACAACAGCTACAAAAAATACAATACAATACAATACAATACAATACAATACAATACAATACAATACAATACAATACAATACAATACAATACAATACAATACCTAGGAACAAGTTTAACTAAAGAAGTGAAAGACCTCTACAAGGAAAACTACAAAACACTGATGAAAGAAATTGAAGAGAATACAAACAAATGTAAAGACATCCCATGCTAATGGATCAGAAAAATTAATATTGTTAAAAAGACAATACTATCCAAAGCAATCTACAGACTTGATGCAATCCTTTTCAAAATACCAATGACATTCTTCACAGTAATAGAAAAAAAAAATCCTAAAATTCAAATGGAACCACAAAAGACCCTGAAGAACCAAATCAATCCTGAGCGAAAAAAACAAAGCTTGAGGCATCACACTACCAGACCTCAAAATACACTATAAAGCTGTAATAACCTAAACAGCATGGTACTGGCATGAAAACAGATGCAAAGACTAGTGGAACAGAATAGAGAACCCAGAAATTAATCTACATATTTACAACCAACTAATTTTTTGACAAAGCTGCCGAGAACAATTACTAGAGAAAAGAGAATCTCTTCAATAAATGGTGCAGTGAAAACTGGGTGTCCGTATGCAGGAGAATGAAACTAGACCTCCATCTCTCACCCTATATAAAAATGAAATCAGTTTCAATTTTCTGCCTATGGCTAGCCAATTCTCCTAGCACCGTTTATTAAACAGGAAACCCTTTCCCCATTGCTTGTTTTTGTCAGGTTTGTAGAAGATCAGATGGTTGTAGGTATGTGGTCTTATTTTTTAGTTTTCTATTTTGTTCTATTGGTCTATGTGTCCATTTTTGTACCTGTACCATGCTGGTTTGTTTACTGTAGCCTTGTAGTAATGTTTGAAGTCAGATAGCATGATGCCTCCAGCTTTGTTCTTTTTGCTTAGGATTGACTTGTCTATTCTGGCTTTTCTTCAGTTCCAAATGAATTTTAAAATAGTTGTTTCTAATTCTGTGAAGAATGTCAATGGTAACTTAATGGAAATACCATTGAATCCATACATTGCTTTGGGCAGTATGGCTATTTTTATCATATTGTTTCCTCCTGTCCATGAGCATGGAATGTTTCTCCATTTGTTGTATACTCTCTGATTTCTCTGAGTAGTGGTTTATAGTTCCCCTTGAAGAGGTCCTTCACTTCCCTTGTTAGATGTATTCCTACGATTTTATTCTTTCTGTAACAATTGTGAATGGGAGTTCATTTATGATTTGGCTCTCTGCTTGCTTGTTGGTGGTGTATAGGAATGCTAGATATTTTTACACATTGATTTTGTTGTTTATCAGCTTAAGATGTTTATCAGCTGAAGTTGTTTATCAGCTTAAGATGCTTTGGGGCTGAGACTATGGGGTTTTCTAGGTATAGGATCATGTAATCTACAAACAAATACAATTTGACTTCTCTTTCTATTTGAATACATTTTACTTCCTCCTCTTGCCTGATTGCCCTGGGCAAGACTTCCAATACTATGTTGAATAGGAGTGGTGAGCGAGGGCATCCTTGTCTTGTACCAGTTTTCAAGAGGAATGCTGCCAGCTTTTGCCTATTCAGTGTGACATTCGCTGTGGGTTTATCATATATGTCTCTTATAATTTTGAGATATGTTCCTTCAATACCAAGTTTATTGAGAGTTTTTAACATAAAGGGATACTGAATTTTATCAAAGGCCTTTTCTGCTTCTATTGAGATAATCATGTGGTTTTTGTCTTTATTTCTGTTTTTGAGATGAAACACATTTACTGATTTTTGTGTGTCAAACCAAACTTGCATCCCAGGGATCAAGCCAACTTGATCATGGTGGATAAGCTTTTTGATGTGCTGCTGGATTCAGTTTGCCAGTATTTTCTTCAGAATTTTTGCATTATGTTCATCAGGGATATTGGCCTGAGGTTCTTCTTTTTTGTTGTATCTCCGTCATGTTTTGGTATCAGAATGATGCTGGCCTCATAGAATGAGTTAGGGAAGAGTCCCTCTGCCTCAAATTTTTGGAGTTGTTCCAAAAGATTCCTTCTATTCCTTTCCCTTTCAATATTTTGGAATAGTTTCAGTAGAAATGGTACCACCGTCTCTTTGAATTCTACCTTTGGTAGAATTCAGCTGTGAATTTGTCTGGGTCTGAGGTTTTTTTTGGTTGGTAGGCTATTATTGCCTCAATTTCAGAACACATTATTGGTCTATTTAGGGATTCAATTTCTTCCTGCCTCAGTCTTGGTAGGGTGTATTTGTCCAGGACATTGTTCATTTCTTCTAGATTTTCTAGCTTATGTGCATAGAGGTGTTTATAATATTCTTTGATGGTTGTTTGTATTTCTGTAGGGTCAGTGGTGATATCTCTGTTTTCATTTCTGATTGTGTTTTGTTTATTTGATTTTTCTCTCTTTTCTTCTTTATTAGCTCAGCTAGTGGTCTTTTTTATTAATTTCTTCAAAATACTAGCTCCTGGATTTGTTGATTTTTTGAAGAGTTTTCATGTCTCTATCTCCTTCAGTTTGGCTCTGATCTTTGTTATTTCTTGTCTTCTACTAGCTTTGGGATTTGTTTGCTTTTGATTTTCTAATTCCTTTATTTGAGATGTTAGGTTGTTAACTTGAGATCTTTCTAGATTTTTTATGTGGGCATTTTGTGTTATAAATTTCCCTCTTAACACTGCTTTAGCTGCATCCTAGAAATCCTGGTATGTTGTCTCTTTGTTTTCTTCAGTTTCAAAGAACTTCTTGATTTCTGCCTAAATTTCATTATTTACCCAAGAGTCATTCAGTAGCAAATTGTTCAATTTCCATGTAGTTGTGTGGTTTTGAGTGGATTTCTTAATCTTGAGTTCTAATTTGATTGCGCTGTGGTCTGAGAGACTGTTTGTTATTATTTCAGCTCTTTTGCATTTGCTGAGCAGTGTTTTACTTCCTATGATGTGATCAATTTTAGAGAAAGTGTTGTGTGGCAATGAGAAGAATGTATATTCCATTGTTTTAGGGTGGAGAGTTCTGTAAATATCTATCAGGTCCCCTTGATCCAGAGCTGAGCTCAGGTCCTGAATATCTCTGTTAATTTTTTTGTCTCGATGATCTGTCTAATATTGTCAGAGGAATGTTAAAGCCTCCCACTCTTATTGTGTGGGAGTCTAAGTCTCTTTGTAGGTCTCAAAGAGTTTGCTTTATGAATCTGGGTGCTCCTGTATTGGGTGCATAAATATTTAGGATAGTGAGCTGTTCTTGTTGAATCGAAACTTTTGAGGTAGTCTTCTTTGAGTTAAATCTGCTTGGTATTCTATATTTTTCTTATACTTTGATATTAATATATTTCTCTAGGTTTTAGAAGTTCTCTGTTATTATCCCTTCAACTAAACTTTCTACTGATATCTGTTTCTGTACCTCCCCTTTAAGGCTAATAACTCTTAGATTTTCCCTTTTGATGCTATTTTCTAGATCGTGTAGGCCTGCTTCATTGTTTTTTCTTTTTTTTTCCTTTGTCTTCTCTGAGTGTGTATTTTCAAATAGCATGTCCTCAAGCTCACTAATTCTCTCTTCTGCTTGATCAATTCTGCCATTAAAACACTGTAATTCATTCGCTATGCCAGTTGTATTTTTCAGCTCCAGAATTTCTGTGTAATTCTTTTTAATTATTTCAGTCTCTTTGTTAAATTTATCTGATGGATTTCTGAATTCCTTCTCTGTGTTATCCTGAATTTATTTGAGTTTCCTCAAAACAGCTATTTTGAATTCTCTGTCTGAAAGGACACATATTTCTGTTTCTCCAAAATTGGTCCTTGGTGCCTTATTTAGTTCGTTTGGTGAGGTCTTTTTTTCCTGGATGGACTTGATACTTGTAGATGTTTGTCTGTGTCTGTCTGGTTTTCACAGTCTGTGCTTGTTTGTACCTAGCCTTCCTGTGAAGACTTTCCAGATATTCAAAAGGACTTAGGTGTTGTGATCTAAACTGTATCTGCTTTAGGGGGTGTCCCAAGGCCAGTAACACTGTGGTTCTTGTAGACTAATAGAGGTCCCAACTTGGTGGTCTTGGACAAGATATGGATGAATTCTCTGGATTACTAGGCAGAGACTTTTGCTCTCTTCATTTTCTCCTTAAGAACCAAAATCTCTCACTCTGTTCTGTGCCATCTGGAGCTGGGGATAAAGTGACACAAGTACTTCTGGGGCCACCACCACTAGGACTGTGCTGGATCAGACTTGAAGCCAGCACAGCACTGGGTCTCACCCAAGGCCTACTATA
Organism: Theropithecus gelada; assembly: GCF_003255815.1. Classification (NCBI taxonomy): domain Eukaryota; kingdom Metazoa; phylum Chordata; class Mammalia; order Primates; family Cercopithecidae; genus Theropithecus; species Theropithecus gelada. The sequence continues at coordinate 125,249,757 of NC_037668.1, read as the reverse complement.
ACCACTCCCTGGCTACCACCTATGTTCCCTTAAGGCCTGGGGCTCTATAAGTAGCAGGTGGCAAACCCAGCCATGTCTGTGCCTTTTCCTTCAGGGCAGCAAGTTCCCTCAGTGCCCAGGCATGTTCAGAGGTGCCATCCAGGAGCTAAGAACTAAAGTAAAAAACCTTAGAAGTTGACCTGGGATTCTATTGTACTGTGGCTGAGCTGGCACTCAAATCACAAGGCACAGTTCTTCCTACTATTCCTTCCCCTTTCCAAAGTCAGAGGAGCCTCACCCCATGGCCACTGCCACCACCAGAACACAGGGGAGCACTGCTAGACTACTGCTGATCTTCCCTTAAGGTCCAAGAGCTAAGTCAGCTTCCAGTGAGTGCTGCCTGGCCTGGGATTCACCCTTCAGGGAATCCCAGGGGAGTGGGCTCCACTCTGGCTCAGGGCAGATCCAGAAATGCCATCCAAGAGCCAAGTTCTGGAATCGGGGACCTCAAGGGCCTGCTTAGTGCTCTACCCCCAGTGGCTGAGCTAGTATCTAAGGTGCAAGATGAAGTCCCCTTTACTTTTCCCTCTCCTTTTCTCAAGCAGAAGGAATCTTGCCCCATAGCCACCACAGCTGGGAATGTGCTGAATCTCACTTGAAACCAGCAATTCTCAGAGTCTCATTCAAGGCCCTCAGTGCAGTCTGTTAGTATTACTGCTAATTATTCAGGGCCCAAGGGCTCTTCAGTTAGCAGGTGATGAATCTTGCCATGACAGAGTCCTTCTATTCAAGACAGTGTGTTTATTTCTGGCCTAGGGCACGTCTAGAAATGTCATCTGGGAGCTAGAGTCTGGAAAGGGGGCCTCATGACTCTGACCAGTGCCCTATCATGCTGTGACTGAGCTGATATCCAAGATGCAAAACAAAGTTCTCCCCTCTCCTCTCCTCAAGCAGAAGGAAGAGGTCTCTTTTGGAGGCACAAACTGTGCAGCCTGGGGGTTGCGAAGGGGTGATACCTGCACTCCCTTAGCTGCCCCAGCTGATATCTCAATAGGTCATGTGTCCCCCCAAGTTCACTTCTTCTGGGCCCAGTTCAGCACTAGGATTCACGTAGGAGTTGCAGTCGTTGTCCCCTAGACTGCCTTTCAAGTTTTTTAGCCCAAGGTGACAAGGTTTGTGGGAACTCAAGTTAAGACTACTGGGATCGGCTGGGCACGGTGGCTCATGCCTGTAATCCCAGCAATTTGGGAGGCCAAGGTGGGCAGATCACCTGAGTTCAAGAGTTCAAGACCAGCCTGGCCAACATGGAGCAACCCCATCTCTACTAAAAATAAAAGTATCAGCCGGGCATGGTGGCAGGTGCCTGTAATTCCAGCTACTCAGGAGGCTGATGCAGGAGAATCGCTTGAACCTGGAAGGCAAAGGTGGGATGGGAAATCGCTTGAACCTGGAAGGCAAAGGTGGGATTGCAGTGAGCTGGGATCATGCCACTGCACACCAGCCTAGGCTACAGAGTGAGGCTCCATAAAACAAAAACTGCTGGTATCAGTGATTCCTCTGATTACAGCTGCTTTAAATTCTCCCTCTTGTGAGTGGGCATCAGCTGAGTTGTTCTGGTTTTGCTTTCTGCTATAATGAGGCAGCACTGAGTTCAGTGCTTCTCAATTGCTCTGCACTCCCGCTCCTGCTTCCCAGAAATGCTCTCTGCACCACGTTGCCACTGCCAGAGGATGCGGGGAGGGGTGGCATTGGCGATTCAACACTGTTTTTCCAACCTCTTCAGTGTCTCTTTCAGTGATATGAAGTTAAAAGCAGGTACTGTGAGTGCTCACCCGATTTTTTTGGTTCTTATGAAGGTGTTTATTTTTGTGTGCAGAAAGTTGTTAAATTGGTGTCCTTGCAGAGGAGACAGTTGGTGGAACCTTATATTTCACCATCTTGATCTGCCTCTCTCTGTAGTTTTGTTTTTTTGGAATGTCTTCGCCTAATTTTGGTATTGGGGTAATGCTGGCTTCATAGAATGAATTAGGAAAAAAACACTCTTCTCTGAAAAAGGTTGTAGTAATTGACATTTTTTTTCATTGAATGTTTGGTAGAATGCACCAGTGGCGTCACGTGGTCCTGGTACTGCTTGTTTTGGAAGCATATTAATTGTTGACTCAATTTCTTTAATAGCTATAGGTCTACTAAGATTGTTCATTTGTGTGTGAGTGTGAGTTTTGGCAGATTGTATCTTTTGAGAAATTGGTCTGTTGGATCTAAATTGTCACATTTGTAGGTATAGAGTTGCTCTTATCATTTCTTTACTATCCATTTAATGGTCATAGGGCCTGTTGTGATATCCACTCTTTCATTTCTGATATTATTAATGTGTATCCTCCTTTTTTTCTTAGTTTTCTTGGTTATGGGCTTATAAATTTTATGGACTTTTTGAAAGTGTCATGTTTTGGTTTTGTTGATTTTCTCTATTGATTTCCCATTTTCAATTTCATTGATTTCTTCTTCAATTCTTATTCTTTCTTTCTTCTGCTTAATTTGAACATAATATGCTCCTTTTTCCCTAGTGTCTTAAGGTGGAAGCTTAGGTAATTGATTTTAGATCTTTTTTCTTTTCTGATATATGCACACAAGACTATACATTTCCCTCTAAGCACTTTCATTGAATTCCAAATTTTGATAAATTGTGATTTTATTTTTATTTAATTCAAAACATTTTTTTCTCTAGTGATTTCTTCTTTGACTCATGTGTTATTTAGAAGCATATTGCTTAATCTCCACATATTTTGAAATTTTTTAATTATACTTTTGCTATTGATTATTATTTAACTCCATTGTCGTCAGAAGCAGACATTAATTTTTATGCTTTTAAATTTGTTCAGGTGGATTTCATAGTCCAGAATATGTTCTACTTTGGTGAATTTTCCATGTGAGCTTGAGAAGAATATATATTCTACACTTGTTGAAATAAATAGTCTATGGAAATCAAATTATATCCAGCTGATTGATGATGTTATTGAATTAAATTTAGTTTTTACCTATTTTCTGCTTGCTAGATCTGTCCATTTCTGATAGAGGAGTGTTGAGCTATCCAACTATGATAATGGATTCAGCTATTTCTCCTTGCATTTCTATCAATTTTTGCTTTATCTAGTTTGATGCTCTGTTGTTAGGCGCATGCACACTAAGAATTATGTTTTTTAGAGAGTTGGCCAATTTTTCATTATGTAATGCCCTTCTTTATCCCTAATAACTTTTTTGCTTTGAAAGCTGCTTTGTCTGAAATTAATGTGTCTTCTCTTATTTCATTTTTATTCATGTTAGCATGGTATATTTTTCTCCATTCATTTACTTTTTAATTAGTATGTGAGTTTATATTGAAAGTATGTTTCTTATAGACAACATATAGCTGGGTCTTGTTTTTTAGTCTATTCTGACAAGCCTTGTCTTTTAATTGCTGCATTTATATCATTGCCACTATAAATTATTATTGATATAGTTTGATTAATATCTACCATATTTATTACTATGTTCTCTTTATTGATCTTATTCTTTGTTCCTAGTTTTATCTTCCACTCTTTTTCTGCCTTTTGTGATTTGAGCATTTTTTCCATTTTCTATTTTTTCTTGCATATTAGTTTCTCCTCCTCCTCTTCCTCCTCCTCCTTCTCTCCTCCTCCTTCTCTCCTCCTCCTTCTACTTCTTCCTCCTCCTCCTCCTCCTCCTCCTCCTCCCCCTCCCCCTCTTCCTCTTCCTCTTCCTCTTCCTCTTCCTCCTCTTCTTCTTCTTCTTCTTCTTCTTTCTTTTTTTTTTTTTGTTGGCTGTCCTAAAGTTTGTACTATACATTTACAACTAATTTAAATCTACCTTCAAATAACATACCACTTCCCAGGTAGGGTAGTGTGAATACTTTATAATAATAAAATAATCCTAATTCCTCCCTCCCATCCCTTGCATCATTGCTGTCATTTATTTCACTTCTATGTGAGCACATATATATGTGTGTATATTATATTAATATATAAACACTCAAGATATATATGTAAGCATACATATTCAAATACATTGTTGCTATTATCATTTTGAACAGTCATCTGTAAGATCAATTGAGAAGGCCGGGCGCGGTGGCTCAAGCCTGTAATCCCAGCACTTTGGGAGGCCGAGATGGGCGGATCACGAGGTCAGGAGATCGAGACCATCCTGGCTAACACGGTGAAACTCCGTCTCTACTAAAAATACAAAAAACTAGCCGGGCGAGGTGGCAGGCGCCTGTAGTCCCAGCTACTCGGGAGGCTGAGGCAGGAGAATGGCGTGAACCCGGGAGGCGGAGCTTGCAGTGAGCTGAGATCCGGCCACTGTACTCCAGCCTAGGCGGCAGAGCAAGACTCCGTCTCAAAAAAAAAAAAAAAAAAAAAAAAAAAAAAAAAAAAAATCAATTGAGAATAAGAAAAATGAAAGTTTTCATTTTACTCTCATTCATCCCTTCTTTGATATGATTTCTTTCTTTATGTAGACTTATTTCTGACTTATGTTACTTTTCTTTCTCTCTAAAGAGCTTTTAACATTTCCTTCAAGGCAGATCTACTAGGTAACAACTTTCCTCAATTTTTGGTTGTCTGAGAAAGTTTTAATTTCTCCTTCACTTTTGAAAGACAACTTTGCAGGAGACAGAATTCTAGGTTGAGATTATTTAAAATAGCTTGCTCTATATCTTCTTCTTCACATGATTTTGAAGAGAGGTCAAATGTAATTCCTGTGTTTGCTCCTCCCCTAAAGGTAAGATATTTCTTCCTCTGGCTTTTTTCAGTATTTTTCCTTATTTTTTATGTTCTGTAGTTTGAAAGATATATGCCTAGGTATAGATTTTCTGGTATTTATCCTTTTGGCATTCTTTGAGCTTCTTGGATCTATGGGTAAGTGTCTGACATTCATTGAAAAAATAACTGAAGATTTTAACAAATTAATGTCAGACATCTACCCATAGATCCAGAAAGCTCATGTATTAGCATGAGCATTAGCATATCTATTAAACACATGTATTTATCATTTCTCCAGCAACCACTGTTCTGCTCTCTATGATATCTAGTTTTGGGTTTTTTGTTTTGTTTTGTTTTTTTACATTCCACATATGAGTAAGATCATGCAGTATTTGTCTTTCTAAGTCTGGATTATTTTAATTAACATGTTATCCTCTGTGTTCATTCATGTCGTTGCAAATAACAGAATTTCCATCACGTTATGATGGAATAGTATTCCATTGTGTATACATACACCACATTTTCTTTATCCATTGTTGGATTGCTGGACACTTGTGTTGATTCCATATCTTGGATATTGTTAATAGCACTGCAGTAAACATGGGAGTGCAGATACCTCTTTGACATACTAATTTCTTTTCCTTTGAATATATACCCAGTAGTGGGATGGCTGGGTCATATGGTATTTCTGTTTTTAACTTTTTAGGAATCTCCATACAGTCTTCCATAGTGACTGTACTAATTTACAATTTCACCAACAATGTGTATGTGTTCCCTTGTCTTTCACATCCTCACCAACACTTGTTTCTATTGTCATTTTTATTATAGCCATTCTCAAAGTGAAGTTGTATGTCATTATGGTTTGGATTTGCATTTTCCTGATGAATAGTCATGGTGAGCATTTTTTCATGTACCTGTTGGCCATTTGAATGTCTTCTTTTGATAAATATCTATTGGGATATTTTAGCCATTTTTAAAATTTGGTTGTTTATTTTTCTGCAGTTAAGTCCCCTAAATACTTTGGAATTCTGGGTATTAACCCCTTGTTAGGTATATAGTTTGCAAATACTTTCTTCCATTCTGTAGCCTGTATCATCACTGTGTCGTTTCCTTTGCTGCACAAGGATGTTTCGGTTTGATTTAATCCCATTTGTCTATTTTTGTTTTTGTTGCCGATGGTCTTTAGATCTTATTAAAAAAATCCCTGTCCAGTCCAAGTCGTAAAGTGTTTCCCTATGTTTTCATCTAGTAGTTTAATAATTTGGGGTTTACATTTAAGTCTTCAATCTATTTTGAGTTGATGTTTGTATTTGGCGAGAGGTAGAGGTCTAGTCTCATTCTTCTGCCATGTGGATATTTAACTTTCTCAGCATGATTTGTTTCAGGGACTGTCTTTCCCTCAATTTGTGTTCTTGGCACCTGTGTTGAAAATCAGTTGACTGTAGGTGCATGCATTTATTTATGGGCCGTTTATTCTATTCCATTAAGTTACATGTTTGTTTTTACACAAGTACCATGTTGTTTTGGTTACTACATCTTTGTAGCATATTTTGAAATCAGGTTGTAGGATGTCTCAAACTTTTTGTTTTTTATTGAGGTTTGCTTTGGCTATTCAGTATTTTTGTGGTTCCATTTGAATTTTAGGATTGATTTTTCCATTTTTGTGAATGATTTTTTGTCTCTATTTTATTTCTGCTGTGATCTATCCTGAAGAATGTTCCATATACAGTTGAGAAGATTGTGTATTCTGAAGCTTTTGGATAGAATGCTATATAAATGTCTGTTAAGTCTATTTTGTCTGTTTTGAATATTATGTCTGATGTTTCTTTGTTGATTTTCTGATTAAATGATCTGTCCATTGTTGAAAGTGGGGGGATTAAATGATCTGTCCATTGTTGAAGTTTCCTAATATTATGGTATTTCACTCTATTCTTCCTTTTAGATCTAATAATATTCACTTTATGTATCTGGGTGCTCCAATATTTGTGCATATATATTTATAATTATTATATTCTCTTGTTGAGTTGAGCCCTTTATCATTATATAATAGTCTCCTTTGTCTTTTTTTATAGTTTCTACCTTAGAGTCTATTTTATGTAAGTATGAATACTCCTGTTCGCTTCTGATTTCCATTTGCACGCAGTATCTTTTTCCATCTCTTCACTTTCAGTCTATGTTTGTCTTTAACAGTGAGATGATTCCTTTGTAGGCACCATATAGTTGGGTCTTCTTTAAAAATCCATTCAGCCACTGTTTAACTTTTAATTGAATAACTTGATTCATTTGCAATAAAGGTTATTACTGAGGTTATAACTTTGTCAATCCTTTTCTGGTTTTTAAAGGATCTGTCTTTAGATCCTCTGTTATTATTTATATCTGTAGTTTGGTGATTTTTGTGTGTGTATGTAGTGCTAAGCTTTATTTCCCTTCTTTTGTAATTTTTTATTGATAGCTAAGCATGATGAACCAGGCAACAGAAACCATTGTACATAGGCCTTTAGTAATGTGGTGATAAGGTATGGGCAAGGGGAAGCATTCTATAGTTTTATAATCAAGTCTCAGTATTTTATGAGCCTGTATCTCTGGTCTAGGCACTTTACTAGTGATTCTTCATTTCCCATCTCCCTTAGGTGGGACAGGATGGCTAAAGTGGGCTAAATTTGGGTATTTTCCTTTCTAATGTGAAAAGTTAAAGCTGACTGGAGTTGAGTACGTGCCTTCCCCCAGGTCAGTTAGGCTCTGATAATAGCCCAGCAGGTTGGGCTCTGATTAACTAGTTTCCCATGTGGGCCTTATTCAGAAGAATGGAGTGCTCTGGCATATTTCAAAATGGCTGCTTTTCCCTTTCCCTTCGAGAAGCACAAGGACATTTTCTCTGATATTTACTGTGAAAACCTAGTTAAACTCCTAGAGGTAAAACACAAAAATGTTGGGGGGGGGGGGCCTTGGAGTTTTTGACTCAAATTTGTCCACACTAAGCCTCTAGCAATTCACAAATTACAGTTCAGGTTTTCTTACTCTAGATCTTGTTCCCATGTCTGTTTCCTCTCCCGAGTCTCTTTTCTGACAGGCCTTGATGGCCTGCATTTGCCTGTCTCTCTAGTCTTGGGTTTAGCAGTTTGCCTTGTGTCCTCACCTCTCTGACGGACCTAAGAAAAGTTGATTTTTCAGTCTGTTCAGTTTTTTACTTGTTTTTAGGATAGAGTGGCAACTCTAAGCTTTGTATGTATGAAACCAGAAACTGGAAATCAATGAATTGTTTTTTAAACTCCAGGACCAGAGATATTAGAGTACAGTTAGCCTAAAAAGACCTCTTCAATGCCTGTGGTTAAGATTTGAATTTGACTCTGAGCTTTCTGGATTCCAGTGTGAAATAGTGAAATGGGTTTCACACCAGAGCCACATTCAATAATGTGGTTAGAAAATGTCCTCAATAATATTCCTAAATAACTAATATGATGATAGTATTTATAAACCTTTTCTTATAGTCTTACCGTAATGAAAGGGCCGAGGGCATGAAACACCAAAGCATGTTTCAATTAAAGAATCACTCTGACATGGTCCTACCACTATTATTCAGAAAAGATAAAAGTATCTAGTCCACCTCTTTAATTTTAGACATAAGAAAAGAGAGCTATAAGGAGTTTAATTTGTTCATTTGCTTCTCCGGTACCCATGAACGTCACATGTTGAAAGATGTTATTACCAGAAAAAGTATAAGTTGATCATTTCCCCCACTTTCTCTCTTTTTTAAAACCAAAGACATTTATAACTCCTCATCAGAGATTCTGATCAGCATGAACCAGACAGTTTCTCTATACTGAGTTGACCTAATTGGAACCAAAAGAAAAGAAACAATGAAGTGCTATTGCAGATCAATTTAAGGCTTCCCTCAGGCTCTTGAAATAATTAAAAATCCATAAGGATTCCCAATATAGTTAATTATTTGAAACTCATTGGATTAGGTCACAGGAAATTACATGTATATATGGAATTTTGTGTCTTGCTTGCATTTTATAAATTTTTCTGGAGTATTTCACATAAAATAAGGAAATAATTTCATGCATTTTATTTAAAGTCAGGACATCTTCTGGGCCAAATAAGTGACGTTTAGAAATGGAGTTAGGACATGATAATCTGATTACATATATATCTATATATATGTAAGTGTGTATACTCTGTCTTTGTTAGAGGAAGAAAGAAAAGACTGGAGACAATGAAGAACCAAAAAGAAAATAAAGGAGAGTAGGAGATAGGGTGAGGGAAGGAAAGGAAGGAAAAGACTTAAAGAGGACAATAAGGAGAGGGAATAAAAAAGATTAAAATAACTTTCATTCACACTATGTAACCAAGACTACCTATTCTATGTAGCACTAGACTCAGTGCTTTGTAAGTACAGTCTCATTTATTTTTCATATTTGCACCAATTTAGAAATGAGGAAACTAAGGCAGAGAAAGGGTAAGTAACTTGTCCAAGTGTATGCAGCAAGTATAGAGCCGAGATTTCAATTTCTGGTTAGTCTGAGTCCAGGGTGCTTTGATACACAACACTATGCTTTTCCCAATAAAATACATGAGAGAAAAAAACTTTAAAAGATGAAAAGGAAAAAAATATATATATAGAAACTTGAAAGAAGGTCACAGGAAAGGAGTCACGGGTATGCAGGGACAGGTAATATGAAAAGAAGCTGAAGTGGCAGCCTTGCCAGCCTCCAGTTAGTTTTATTGTGTCTCTACCTTGTAAAAACATAGAGGTTTTCATTACTATTGGGTAATTGATGGCAGATCATATGGGAACGAACACAAGATAAAATGTACGTATAAAAATAAATATGGTAAGAGGTTTTTGAAACCTGTCTTGCTTCTTAGCTCAGCATACTTTAGATTTGTCTCTCATTTGGGGCAGACTATCATGTCCTAACTCCATTTCTAAAAGTCACCTCTTTAGCCCAGAAGATGTCTTGGTTTTAAATAAAAGATATGAAAGTACTTCCTTATGTGAAAGACTCCAGACAAAATTTATAAAATTCAAGCAAGACACAAAATTCCATTCTTAAGGTAAACCTATAATGGAGATATATAGGATTTATGAACACTAAAGGGTGCAAATAAAATCTGTCTCCCAACTTTGTGGGGTGAAATAATTCTCTGGCTTGTTTTGTTCTTCATAAAAGCCAGAGTTTCAAAAGGTTTATTGTAGCATCAGTGCTGAAAAGAGCTGTGAAAGATTGCCAAAAATAGAAATAATCTTTAAATAAAATAAAAACATAACCACTGCGCAATTTTTTATTTTGAACATATAAAAGATAGACAGCAGCATTGATATTTGGCTAGAAAGTTACGATAAAAAATGTAAAATCAAAGGCAAGTTGACAGGATTGGAAACACTCCACCGTGGTGAGTAAACACAGCAATGAGAGGTATATGGTAGCAAAGCCTTTGTAGCAGGATTGGTAGCCTTTTAGGAAATCCATTCTCAGGCAAACAGATAATATTTTGTCCCTAAATACTTCAGTCTCCTATGAAAAGAGCTGATGCAAAAGTCAGGCCTCACCTGGGTCAAAGAGCCAGTTTACTCACTGTCTACCTTATGTCTCCAGAGTCTTGATAGCTGAAAGTAAATGGTGACCACAGTTTGCATTACCCTACCTTACAGATATATTGCTCCAATTAAACAACAACAACAAAAATCTTCTGTTCATCTCTGTAATGATGCCTATTTATGAGACTGACAGGCTGATGAGCTATCTTGCTGTTATGGGCAGAAATGTGTCCACCTAACCCACACTAAATTCATATGTTGAAGCTTTAACCTCCAGTACCTCAGAGTGTGACCGCATTTGGAGATAGGGGATTTAAAGAGAGGATTAAGTTAAAATGAGGCCATTGGACTAGACCCTAATCCAGTCTGAGTTGTGTCCTTATAAGAAGAGAAATTTGGACACACAGAGAGATACCAGGGGTGTGGGCCAACAGAGGAAAGACCATTTGAGGACTCAATGGGAAGGTGGCCATCTGCGAGCCAAAGAGAGAGACCTCAGAATCAAACCAACCCTGCTAACACCTTGGTTTTGGACTTCCAGCCTCCAGAACTGTGAGAAACTGATTTCTGGTGTTTAAGCTACCCAATCTATGGTATTTTGTTATGGGAGCCCTAGAAGACTAATAGACCTGCCTCTTTCTCTGGAGTGTTTGGGCAAGGGTGAAGAAGAGAGTCCTCTCCCAATCTCTGTCTGCCCTAATAGGTTTGTAGGGGGTAGACAGCTGGCAGTCTGACCCTTCTGTGGTTCTCTTCTTTCTCTTCACACACCCTGTCCTTTGCATCTTCTTATCCCTTTGCCAATACTCTAATAACCATTTGTTATTTTGAAGACAAAGTGTTCCTTGTTTTTCTATTCCCTTCTGTCTACCATTGTTCCACTCTTTTGCATATGGAGAGATGGTTTTCAAGTTTTCCAAAAGAAATAAACTATTCCACAATGGATGGAAAACCTTTAGTTTGGACATAAGTTTCTAGCTGAACCCTAAGTCATTATTTGCAGGAGGTAAAAAGGTATGTTTTTGGGAATTTTTATCTCCGTTATAAAGACAGTCTGGAGGCTCCACCTCACCTCGTATGTTCTTGACATAATAAAAATTAGAACTGTACTTAAGTTCTTCCTAAAGTTCTTTTCTGTCCTATTACTGAGGGATTTGGTAAAAATGTGTTTTCCTTGGAGTTGGCTATGTATTTCTTGAAATATTTCCAAAAGATGCAAAGGGTCAGACTCTACGTTCAAATCAGTTCCAAATAACACATGATTCATTGCTTCTAGATTTCCTGCCCCTGTCCTAGTGGCTAGAGCACAGAAGAAAAGGAGCGTGAAAGTTCTTCCTGAAGGACTTGGAAGGAAAGTGGGACAAGGATAAAACTAACCAAGAGTTTTCTTTTTCAGGGTGGAAACTTCAGGAGGGTGTCTATCAGCTACAGCGTATATTTAGATCAATTACAGTCCATGTAAGCACACTTCATTTCTTGTCAATTTTGCCCCCTTCTTGCATTTGTCTCACGCTGTCTCATCCTTCTGCTCCTTGTTTTCCCCATATATGCCAGCTTGTCCTTTCAAGCTACTAGGACAGCCTACTATCACCAAAAATTAGAGATTATATTTATTCAACATTAAATTGCTTTTTCAACTTTCTGTACAAATGCACATTTATTCCCAGGTGCAAGAAACATTACTACAAATTAGCCCTAGTATTATCATCATGTTCCCAGAGTTCATGCTAGACAAAAGAGATTTGTTAATATCAAATATAAATCTACATGTAAAGCATCTTTTAAAAAGAAGTATTTGAGCTAAAATTGTTGATGTTCATTTTTCCAAATAATGGGGTTCGTTGCCGCGTGTACCCATCCCCAGCACAACACTATTTCTCACACTCACTGAAGCTGGTCAGGAAGAAAATCTTCAACCTGACTTCCATATATTTTCAAATATGTGAAGTCCCAAATGTAAACGTATTTTTCTCACTTAATGCAAATAAAAAAGAATGAGAAAGAAATTTCTCCTCCCCATCTTGGTTCTAGTTCAATGCTGAAAATGTGACCTCTACAAAATGCAAGCCTTTTTCAATGACATAATTCCTAAATAGATGCTTATCCAGAACGATCTTTTACTCAGCACAACTATAGCAATGTAAGGCAACTGTAGCTAGACCAGTGATATTTCCCCGTTGCAAATTTCAGATTCCTCTAAGAGCTGACCCAGGTCTACATCTTAGAATTGTTTTACACAATGTCCCGTGCATACTAATTCTATTTTTCTCCTTTTGTTAAAATGCACCAGGTGACAGGTACAGCATCAAAAAACTTTGACAATTTAGTCACTGAACTCTGCATGTACATTTTCATTCTCTGCTTAAAGCTATCTTAATCACAGTCCTGGATTCTTCCAGAAGTCATTCAGTCGAAGGCCCTAGCTATTCTAAGACAGGTGCTTCTTATTCCCATTGGCTCCTCATTGCAAGTTTATCTCACTTTAAATGAACTCATCTAAAAATCCAAATTAACGATAATATTATTTACTTCACAATAATGTTACTTTTCCTGAAAGACATAATGAAATTTTTCCATATAATTACCTATTTATTAAATTAACAAAATTCAATTTGCACACCATTTTCCCAGTATATTATTCTAATTGTATAAAGCAAGAAATATGTTTTCAAGCCCCCTGTCTAATAGTTACCTCTATAATTTAATGTTAACTTCAAACAAATAAATTTAGTTGAGTTTTACTTTTCTGCAAGCCAGTATTGTCTATTCATCACCCTGTCCCTTCTCCTGGGAACTTCTCCATTTCTATTCCATTCACATATTTCTATGAGACTGACATGTTTTCACAAATGATCCTATTTCTCCATCTCAAGTCACATTTGATTTATTCTAGGGGTGGGAAATTAACCCAAGTTAGGTCAATAAAATAAATTGCCTTGGATTTTTTAACTTGACATCAAGACAATGACAAAACTCTCACCCTCTTGTGATAAGATGTAGAATATAAAACTTGTAAGCTATGGTCATTCATGTTTCCTGCCATTTGAAGAAAGTGAGTTGGCAGTAAGAGAAAATGAATGCAAAGAACAGCAGATTAGAACCAGAGGGACCTATCAGTGCTTGCTTCCTTGTCTGAGTTGTTCCTGAGGCCTCCTGGCCTCCCTGCTCCTCCCACGACTTCACTATTCAGTAGTTCTTTGGACACCACAATCTAATAAATTTGTTTTCTTCCTTAAGATACTGCAGGTTAGATTTCTGATATGTATGAAAAGTCATTATATCCTTGAAGCCTCAATAATATCTTTTTTAATTAAACATTCTCTGAAATTACAATATGAGATTAAGTTATTCTGGAAAGTAGGCATAATATTTTTAAGAATCCAAAATCAGGCTATCAAACTGCTGAAATGACTCCAGTGCTTACCAGGAGGACTGATCGTTAAGACTGGATCGATGTAGTTGTAGGTCAAGAGCAAGCATCAAGTACTAAGGGAAGGCACATCCTCTCCTTTAAGGAGGGATGCTCTCCTGATTAGAAAGGACCAGTGTTAGAGAGTCACAATCTGATGGTACAACATGGCCATGCTCATCTTCTCTTCTCTTTTTTACCAAGCCAGGTAGGAAAGAAACCCAGTGTCTTTTAATATATAGCAAAGCAGTATTGCCAAATGGTTCATAGACTGGCCTCTCAAACCAGACTGCAAATGGGCTCAAATTATAACTCAGCTGCTCACTAATTGTGTGATCTTGAGCAAACTCCTTAGCTTCCCTGTACCTCAGTTTTCTTAACAGTAAATGAGAACAGCAACACCTTCATCACTGGGTTTTGGTAAAGGGTAAATGAGTTAACTTGGCCTAATGCCTATACAGATTTAAGCTCTTAATGAATGTTACCTATTTATTCCTAGTATAATCATCATTATTATCATTATAGTCTCCCTCTAAAACATAGAATATTAGATTACAAGAACATGGGACACTTGCTATTACAAAAAGAAACTTGTGGTGAAAGAGAAACTCTAGAGAATCTTAGTTAAGGATTATAGGACCATGAGTTTACCTTGATTTTTGAAAAATTGAATTTGAATGCAAATAGTACATTTTTCTGGGGAAGGGCCCTTTGCTTTCATCAACTACTCAAAAATCCTGGCCTATAAAAAGTTAAGAAATCCTGCTAACAGAAAATAAGACATACAGGTTTTAAACTAGAAATTGAAACTAGAAACCTTAGAGCTGTGAAAAGACCATATATAAGTTTTTGGGTTTTTTTTTTAAGGCTTAATTTTTCTACCCCATCTCAAAGAGTTAGTGGGGGAAATATAAATAATGCTAACTGCTGAGAGTGAATCACAGGGGAGGGGAAGGAAGGAAGGGGATGGGAGAGGAAAAGAACAAGAGGCAGTGCAAAGACAGGAAGAGAGTGAAAGGGAAAAATTTTACAAAAGCAATACAGACCACAATTTTGGCCATTTCACTCAAGGTATGTATGTCCCAGAGAGAATTGAAGGTGGAATGTGAGAATATGAAAATTTGTTCCTCAAGCCAGCCCCAGTTCTCACGTGCCCCTCATCACGCAAGTATCTGTGTTATGTTGACTCAGATTCTAGTGTTTAAAAATATGTATTTCTCATACCTTATGGCCCTAAAGGAAAGGCACCTACTACATCTGGTGCACAGAAATATGTACTGATTTATCAAACCTGGGAATAAAACTGGCAGTGTAGGATTCACTGAGAGATTGTCTCAGTCTTCAATATGGCATCTGCTTGAGATTTTCAAGGGTCATTTTGATGGCATATGTCTTTCATCCTTCATGTTTATTGTAGAACTTATCACTTAGAAAAAAACCTCCTGTGTCCTGACTCTGCATTTAGCATGCCACATTTGAGAATAACCAAGAAGTGTTATGGCATGTTCTCTATAAGTTTATGTGCAGCTACTTCCACACCTGAGCCTCAAGGAACCCGTTTAGTCCTCTCATTTCACAGCTCCAGAATGTCACAGGTGGTGTTGTGTCATCTCCATCTCATAAACAGTTGTATTGTATGACTCTCATAGACTCAACAGTCCTAGAACTGATGGGACTCTTTGGGAGGGGATGTGATGATAGCACATTATTCTGTGAAGGGTCCATTTGTCATTTTACTTTTTTTTTCTTGACATCTGGCTGTGGCAAGATCTCACAGTGACACCTGTCTACTGTTTTCATTGCGGTATCCGTTGACAACTTAACCTCTGGCAGAGAGGCTTCGAGCATGTAAGATTTTCAAAGCCTAAATCTGAGGAATCCAATGTTTCTCATCTGGCTTTGTCTCCCATCATATAATCGATCTTAGTTTTCTTTTCATTAGTTGATCCCAAAGACCAAATATAGTATGTAATCTGATAGACTACACTGGAAAACAGAAAGTATTTCTCCATAGTATAGAGTCAACATGGAACCTGCCTGCATACACAGTTCCTTTAGTCAAAATGAATACTCGTCTCCTGAAGCATATGCTTATTGTTTTTGTCCTAACTTGCTTTAAGAATAGGGAAGGCACTTGATCAATACACAAATGAATTGGTGGTTCATATAGTCAACCAAGAATTCACTGTTAAAGAACTTCTCTTTTTAACAGTGTCTTCTTGTGTCCTCTAATTTTTTAAAGAAAATGTCCTATCACTATGTATAAAACTAAAAAACAAATGTGAAACAAAAACTCACTAAAATCAGTATCAGTGTGAAGCAGAAGTGACTTTAGAAAAGTTACTCCTGACCAGGCTTGGTGGCTGGGTGGAATCCCAGCACTTTGGGAGGCTGAGGTGGGTGGATCACAAGGTCAGGAATTGGAGACCAGCCTGGCCAACATGGTGAAACCCTGTCTCTACTGAAAATACAAAGAAAATTAGCCGGGTGTGGTGGCACACTCCTATAATCCCAGCTACTCGGGAGGCTGAGGCAGGAGAATGGCTTAAACCCGGGGGGTGGAGGTTGCAGTGAGCTGAGATCGCGCCACTGCACTCCAGCCTGGGTGACAGAGCAAGACTCCATCTCAAAAGAAAAAGAAAAAGAAAAAGAAAAAGAAAAAGTAAAGTTAGCCCTAAAAGTGTGTACTTAAAAAAAAATCTATTACTCATTTGAATGTGATACATAAAATTTATGTATGACAAAAAATAGAAATGCTATGAACAAATTAATTTTTCAATGCTAACATCACTTAATCACTACTGTCCATCAGTAGTTCACCCAATAATACTATGCAACATTTAGCCTGACCTCCTTCCTTTATGTGTAATTATTGCCAGAAATGAGATATACCTGTGTCAGTTCACAATTTCAAATTACCTCTATGTGATAATTTATGTTAATAGCATAATAGCATAACAATGACAGATAATGTGTACCAACATTTACAAATCGGTTGCAATGCATTTCAATTACAATTCTCTTCCTATCTCTGATCAGCAGCAAAATCAAATTAACAGTGCAACCATTAGTTACTGAATTATCCTAACATGTAGAGCCTTTACTTGGACACTTTTTCATTTGCAGAACTGCTCTAGGATTCTAAGTGCAGCCAAACAGGCAAGAGAATCAACCAAATCATGCACAAGTGCTGCTAATGATTTTGTATGGAGCAACAGAGAATATAATCAGGAGGGGCCACTAAAGGACTCATGGTCTGGTTAAGGCCAAGAAGGAGAGAATGCAGTTGATACTATACCAGAGTGAAGTGGCTCGTGTTATATGGAATAATATGGTATGGATCGAAAACAAATGAACCAATGGCTCACCTCCCTCTTGTGTCCTAGCCACGGACCAAAGTAAAGTCTGTGCAAAGGTCCCCAAGGGTAGAATTTAAACTGGTCCTCATTTCATTAGGACTCTTGAGAATCTCAATGACTCAGTATTTCCTCAAATGCTTGCCACAGATCAGAATTCAGGGGCATGGAAGACTTGTTCCATTATTTATGAGGCAGGGCTAGGCCTGATAGGAGTGAATCAAAACACTCTACTCAAAGGAATCCTTTGAAAGTCCAGTCCTTAATCAAATGCACCATGCAGCACATTTAAAGAAAATGTCTTATAACTTTGTATGTAGCTTGAAAATGTGATGCTCACACTTCCTCTGATAGGAGGGCACATGACCAGATACTTTGACTATTGGGAGTACTACATTCCTTTTGGGTGGAACCCTATTTCTTTCTTAGGGAAATCTTGGAACTGTGGATGTACCCATTTTGGAAATGCCTATCCTACCATAGCCATGTGTTGAGGAAATCTTTATGCTCATACCATTTACAATTTGCAGTTCCTTCACGTGCTCTCAGTATGTTACCCATTCAGAATAATTTTTTTGCTAAGGGGAAATTGTGTAGCTACAGTAGACTTAGAATTTTCCCCAAATTAAGGAATCCTGCAAGCTGTTACTAATCAGGCAAAGAAACCTAACAAGCCAGGAAGTTTATGCATCAGAAATCAGAGGGTCCTTGCTTCTCTTCTGGATTCACCTAATATTGAAAAATTCCCTTACTGCTACTTCTACAAAAAAAAAAAAAGCTGTCTCTCAAAGTCTATGGGCACAGAGAGGTTAAAAGCACTATGCCTGGAATAGGAGTGCCTGGGTCTGTTTTCCTCCTACCACTTACCAACTGTGTGACCCTAAGAAAATCACTTAACCTTGCTGTGTTTTAGTGTCCTTGTCTAAAAATTAGAAAAACAGTAATGTCACTTCATAGGACTGTGTGATGATTAAATGGACTAACACATGTAAAGCCCTTAGAACATGCTTAGTCATAGTGCTCAGTAAACCCTAATTCATCTATTGTTCTACCAAAGAAATGCACAATATGCACATACGTAGAAGGACAACTGAAATATTCCAAACCATAGCTGCATTGTACATAATTACTGGACATCACTTGGTCAGAAGTTGCAGACACAAGGAAACCTCATGTTTATGGCAGAAGAGGATCATCAATCAATCATTCTCTTCTATTGTTATACTCAAATCTAGAGTTACTTGAAATCCAGTTTGGCAGTCTCTAGGAGCCTTGGTAGGAGATTGTCTTCCATAAGAGATAACACAATATTCTGAACTGTCACAGTACCTAATGTAAAACAGGAGTATCTTGAATGATAAGCCTATGAATCCTAGCTCCATCATGATCTAAAGAAATCTTGAGTTGGTGAACTGATCTCATTCCTGGCAGACTAATATAAGCATGGTAACATATAAAGTTATTAAAATGGTATGCACAAATCATACACTTGTTGAAGGCTCGCCAATTTTCATTATGTGCATGATACATACGGTCTGAATCCTTTAAATTTTGCATGAGAGATTTCAGAGGCCAACAAAAGTCCTTAAGCCAGTGAGGATCAATTTTTAAAGCATTATGCTTGTTGAGTAAAAGGTAATGTGTTTTTATACAGTCTAGGAAGTACTGTGAAGCTCTCCAAGTTTCCTTCATTTATTGCTCTAATCAGCAATCCAGTGTGCACAAGACCAGATTCCAAATAAAGAATATTCCTTAGAGTGAACCTGTGATGCTACTTGAGAAGTTGTTATCAGGATGGAAGAAAGATCTTTGGTTTACAAATGCTTGAGATTGAATTTTGGTGATCATTTGTTCTCAAACAGGAAAATTTGATATTTCTATTCACGTAAGAAAAAGATTGTTATAATTGTGTTTTCATCGTGTTTCTCTCTAAATGTGGTGCATTGGACAGGCCTGGAGAAAACAAATCATATTTTTAAAAGCAAGCATGGAACTACAAGGAGGCACACCAGAGCTGCCGGCGACGCTGCACGTGGATGCTGACAGCTTCACCCAATCTCCACACATTAGCTGGTACAGCCAAGTGAGTGATGCTGCATAAATATGAGAACTGGTGTTGTTAGGCATCACAGCTACCATGATATAATTAGTTACCCATTCTGAGTCCCATTCCCCAGTGGGAAGAGAAACCAAAGGGACAGAAAAAGAAAAATATTTCAGATTCAGAAACAATGCTTGTCGTTGACAGGGTTTTGCTATGAGGAAGCGCTCAACAATCTCATCCCCCTGACACTGGCATGCAGCCAGCTGGCATTTCTGTGGGCTGCACTGAGAACCAGTGAATACCATGTGGGTGGTTGTCAACATTAGAAACAAAAAAAAAAAAAAATAGAGAGAAAAAAATGCGTTGAGAGTTATAGCATCAACTTTCAGGGCCTTTTTATTTCTATCCAGATGGCACAAATATTCCTAGGTATTGGTACCCACACAATAGGCATCCTGGGATAATAATCATAAGAGCTTTAAAGTTTAGAAAATGCTTTTACATATATAGGCCAAGAACGGATGTGGTAGTAGTCAGGTATATCCACACAACTGCTGTTTTTGTAATTTTTATTTTTGTAGTTTGCATATGGATCAGAGTTATCCCAACTGGTGAGAAAGTCCAGTAAAATGGAAGTACCATGTTCTTGTCTTGAAGGTGATATAACAGGTACTCATGTGATACAGCATGTGACAGGTTTACCACTAGCTCACATTAGAATGCAACGTTCATTAGTTATATACAAGTATCAGAAGTATCTTAGCGGGGGCCTCTTGGCCCCTAGATTACTGGATGATGTATCACCTTACACAAACCTGGCTTTGAGTCTGAATATTCCACCTATCGTGGTACAGTTTACGATCGCTTATATTTATTTTTCTCATTTTTGACAGGAGGACATGTCATTCTGATACTTATAAAGCTGATATTTATGGATCCCTATGTGCCAAGTGTTTTTTCTGATTTTTTTTGGCTGTGTTTCCAAATGTAGTCCATGAAACAACTCTGTGCAGTAGGTATTCTTGTTTTCCTCACTATTATTATTCCATATTAAAACATCAAGGCAAAAGGGGGTCCAGATCACACACTTGTAAGTGATACTGCCAAAATCCCAACCCACACAGTTTGGCTTCAGATCCTGGGTCCTAACCACTCTGTACATGGCCTCCCATACCCTACCTCACCTGTGTCTAAGATAGCGCTTGTGAAAAAATGAACCCAGTAACCCAGCAGGTAAGAAAATATTTAACAAGTGTTATCTATCAATATTATAATTAATGTTATTAATACCATGGTAATTATTAGCCTTTGTCTTATACTTTGTTTGGAATACTCAGAAAAGGAGACTTCATTTGTTTCAAGAAGAAGATAGACTCTACAGAATCAGCAACTCAAAACAAGTCAAGTATGACACTGGACCTGTTGACACCTCAACAGAGTGGGACTTGTATATTATGCCAGTGATGGCGAGAAGATTGGTTCAAATCCATCTACTTGGAAAGACAGCATCCCTCTCCAGTGACGTGAAATAGAGCACGTATTCACACCATCATATCTGAACACACTTAGAGAAGATGGATATGTGAAGTAGAGATAAACATGGATAGTACAAATGGAAGGAAGGAAATGAGAGTTACATGCCTTAAATGTTTTCATATCATAAAGCATGAACGTGGCACAAGGATAGTGAAAACCCCAATAGACAGATGGAAGGATATTCAGGCCCGGATCATAAGTTATTGGGAAGAAACAATAGAAAGTAAGTGGCTTTTGTTAGTGTTCAGTCAGAGGCAAAGGACCTTTAATGTCATCCCTTCTCATGCATTCATGTTAAACCATGAAGTGACGAAAGAATGGGACTTTCCTTTAAAAATATCAACCTGGATGATGTGCAAATAGTGTCCTCGCTACTCCTTTCATGAAGTACATGGGAGTGTCGGCAGGCCTGCCTTAGTCCCCTCTGTACGGACAACCCTGCATATGTCTAAGAATTTCATACTCAGCAGCATTACACACCCTCCACGCCAGTGCAGTCCATGGCCACTTTTCCATTTTCCTTAGGATTGTGATGAAGATGAAGGGACAATAAGTTAAGCTTCCATCCTCCCAGCCCCAGCTATTCATGCAGTGGTTTCCAAAAGAAACAAATGGGAGGTATACGTTCTTCAAACACTTAAGTTGCCAAGGGCCAGCTATGACCTGGCACAAAAGCACCATCTATTTGCTGTAACTCCATCTTTATCTTCACCACAGCCTTCTTTTCTGAATATCAGGCTAACATACCTAAAATCCTACCCATTCTCTCCATTTAGATATCTAACAGGCATCTCAAATTTAGTACGTTCGAAATGGAACCTTTGATCTCCCTGTCACCAAAAGGGCTCTCAGAATCTTACCCATCTCATTAAAAGGAACTTCTCATCCTTTTTAACTATGCAAACATATACACTCACACCTCCAGTTGATAGGGGAAAAAATAAATTTTAACCCAATCTGATAAACTTAGTCAGATCCAATAGTTTACTTATTCTCTTTAGATAGCGCAGCCTCTTCTGATCTAACAGTGTCTTTTCAGGATTTTGAACAATCTTATCCTTTCCCTCCTACTTGTTAAAATGTTGTCATGTGGAAGAACGTAGCTAATGTGACCTAATGCTGGCACTGGGGAAGCAGAGTCTATAAATTCACCCAGTGTTTTCTGCTACAAATGGTGTGGTGAGCTTGTGCTGTAGAGGTATAATGTTTCTATCCTACATTTTGCTGAAAGTGAGATTCTGGTGTTTATTGCTAAAGTTCATAATCCCAACCATTTAAATTCATTTCGTTGATTCCCATCTCGGGATCCTGTGGCCTCTGTAGTTCCTCACCAGGCCAATTCCTCCAAGCCTTCCACAGGCCAAGGAGAGCCAGGAGTGCTCACTCAAGCTTATTCCTCAGAGCCACAGCACTATCACTCCTAAACCAACTTGGGCTATAGCAAAGATCAGAATTGTTGTAAGAGCCTGCACTCCGCGCCCCACATACCACACCACTAGCACTCACATTCTCAGAATCCCAAAATTATGTGGATGATTCTAAAGTTCCCATGTGCCAATGAGATGCTGACCAAACCAAGGGGCAGATAGATCTCACCACTCTTTGTCTGTCTGCCTCTTCCCCACATCCTCCTGGAACAGAAGGGACCAACTTCTGGCTTTCCATTTCCATTTCCTCATGGTCTCCTTCCATGCCAGGGCAGCAAGCCTCATGGCCTCACTGTTAGAGTTAGAAGAGCAGTCCTCTTTAAGTAATAAAAGAAACATCCTGCTTAAAATCCTCTATATTTGATTCTTGAAAAGATAAATGAGAAATAAGAAAATGGAGGCAAAACAAAGCAGTTTTATCTTTAAAAAAAAAAAAAAAAAAGAAAGAAAGAAAAAAAGAGCCTGGATTTCAAAATAACTGCTGTGAAATAAAGATCACATTTAGTTAACTATGGTGTCTTGGACTGACTGTTATGCAACCATGTATTGAACACTTTCTGTGGTCAATGTGTGTGAAGTGTATTTTGTAATAGTACAAGCTTTACATACATTATCTTTTTTAAACCTCAAAACTACCCTGGAAGAAAGGCATTTTTCTTGTTCTCATTTCACAAGTAAGGAAACTGAGTCTCAAAGAAGATAAGCTGCCCAAAAGGAATATATTTAGCAAATATAAGAGCCAGAATTCAGACCTAGATCTGTGTGTCTTGTGACCAGTACACAATGAATAGAATATTTAAAAATACATCGGTGAGGCCAGGTGTGGTGGCTCACGCCTGTAATCCCAGCACTTTGGGAGGCCGAGGCAGGCGGATCACGAGGTCAGGAGATCAAGACCATCCTGGCTAATGCAGTGAAACCCCGTCTCTACTAAAAAATACAAAAACTTAGCCAGGCATGGTGGTGAGCGCCTGTAGTCCCAGCTACTTGGGAGGCTGAGGCAGGAGAATGGTGTGAATCCGGGAGGCAGAGTTTGCAGTGAGCTGAGATGGTGCCACTGCACTCCAGCCTGGGCGACAGAGCGAGACTCTGTCTCAAAAAAAAAAAAAAAAAAAAAAAAAATACATCAATGAGATTTTCATTCTCGTTCTGAAATTTCAAGATATTTCATCCCTCAAATTGTATCTATAACAGAAAAAGACAATTTAGTTAAAATTATTGATCACATAATACAAAGTAAATGCAGAATAGAAAAGGAAGGAAGGAAGGGAGGGCAGGAGGGAGGGAGGAAGGAAAATGCATAGTCCATTGTGTAAGTTCCCAAAGACAATTACACATTTGGTAGTCATTATTGTGATTTTCTAGTTCTCTACATATATCCAGACTTCAAGAAATCAACATATGTTACACTTAGATTAAAACAAACACACACGTTTTTTTGAAGACAGTATAGGTTATTAGACAAGACAGGGCTCTGGAGTCATACTGCTGGGTTTGCACAATACTTGTGCTCAGGAAAAATTAGCTCTCCTTATCATTATCACTGATAGCTTTCTTAAACACATCTAACCACCTCCATGAGTTCACCACCTCCTTCTGTAATAAGAAATAAATAAATTTTATTCCTGCTAATGAATGCAACTTAAATCATTTATTTAAAAATGCCTTAGGTAACTGTCTCTTTACAAATAGTCTTTCAGATTCTGCAGGAAACATCTAGCAATATAGAAGTTAAGTGACTATACCTACACTATGATTACAAACACACAATGTTAATCAAATGAAAAAACTCTAAAATAAATATCTTAAAAGACAGAAAAAGCCAATTGTGAAGATGACAGGATTACTGATATTATTTATTTATTTATTTATTTATTTACTGAGACAGAATCTCACTCTGTCACCAGGCTGGAGTGCAGTGGTGTGATCTCAGCTCATTGCAACCTCCGCCTCTGGGGTTCGAGCGATTCTCCTGCCTCAGCCTCTCAAGTAGCTGGGACTACACGCATGTGCCACCATGTCCAGCTAATTTTTGTATTTTTAGTAAAGACAGGATTTCACCACATTGGCCAGGATGATCTTGATCCCTTGACCTTGTGATCCACAACCTCGGCTTCCCAAAGTGCTGGGATTACAGGTGGGACCTACCGTGTCCCACCAATATTTAATTTTTTAAACTGTTTTCATAACTCTTAAAGGTATATTTGTTTTATAATTTTAAAAATTAATTAAATTGCCACAACAATTTCCATGCTCCATCCCATCACAGATACACAAACACAAACACATATACACAGAAAATGCAGAATTCTTATTTAAATGCTATCTGTCTTTTACTAAATAGTAAACTCCTGAAGTGCTTTTTATTCATCTTTATATTCCTAGCACTCAGCCCAGTGTCTGGCAATAAGCATCTGTTGAGCCTTTTCTAAAATATTAACCAGAGCCCTAATTGGTCTGTTCATAGCACTTAACCCAAAGAAAGTGCACAAAAATTGATCTATTGGTAGTGACATAGATGACCACTAGAAGCTAACATTTGATGTGCACCGACTCCAGGTAAGGTGCTGTATTCACATTTAACATGTGTTATCTCATTCAGTCCATCTGATTACCCCATGAGTTGGTGCTATCTTCTTTATTTTCTATTTCCTATTTTTTTTTTCTTTTGACAGATGAAGAAAAGGAGGTCCAGAAAATTTGAGTTACATGCCAAGGTCACACAACCAATGATAAATTGCAGAGCTGGAATTCCACTCTACCTGGCTCTCAGGCCCCATCTGAGAGGCCCCGCGTTGCATGTGCTCAGGTTCCCTACAGATAATTCACATGCATAATAAGTAGATTGTTGATGACTACTCTTCTCTGAGTTGTGACAGTATGACTGTACTGTCCTATACAGTAGCCACCAACCACATGTGGTGATTGAGGGCTTGAAATGTGGCTGGCTAAACTGAGATGTGCTGTGAGAGTAAAACACACACCAGATTTTAAATGTTTGGTGCAAGACAGGGGATGTAAAATATCTTAATAATTTTTTGTATTGATCACATGTTGAAATGATAATATTTTGGATCTATTGAGTTAATTATTTCACTAGTCCAAATAAAGTCTGTAATTTAGTTAAGAATATTGGATCTATGATGATTTCTTAGTGTTGTTAACTTTGCCATGATTATGCAAAATGCTAACATTAAAAGAAGCTGGGTGAAAGATATACTAGAACACCATACTATTTTTGCAACTTTTTAATGTCTAAACTTACTTCAAAATACAAACTTAAAAAAATTACTTCCACTTATTTCTTTCTACTTTTTAAAATGAGTCTTCTAGAATGTTTAGAAATGCCATGTGTGTGGCTCATATTATACTGCTATTGAATAGTGCTATACTAGACCATCAAACTGCAGTAAGAACCAAAGTAACATCCATCCAATTCTTCACTATCAATTGCAGCCCCAAGTTTAAAGGTAGTTTAGTTTACCTGCAAAGCAGTTTTATTGTTGGAAATCTAATGGAACCATCAGTTAATGAAGCCCCATAACACCACTAAACCAAAATGAGTAACATTTGGATTTGTAGGTCCTCCAGTCAATCTATGATTCCAGGCAGAAATACACTAAAACTTTTCCTGGAAGACAGTCCTGCTCCTCAAAATCTCCTGTGGACCTTTCCACCATCTTCCTTAGAAAACTACTCCAATTTTTCATTATATGAAAGTCAGAAAATTTTTCCTCTTGACTGTAATATTAAATATGATGATATTTACAGGTTTTTATTTCTTTTATATCTCCTGGGGTTGTGAAGTAGGCAAACTACACTCCCCACCTCAAAAAGGAAAAAAAAAAAAAAAAAAAAACAGTCTGAGGGCAGAGAATAGGTTATACATTATACATGTGCTCAGAAATGCTGTGAGTTAATGCTCATGCTTGAAAAATTATATTAAGCACAGTAAAGTTGTAGGGGAATAAGAAAAAAAATACATTTTAAAAAAACAACAATCCCTCATTTATACTTTTGTGAAGACCATAATAAGTAAGTATAGATTAAACAAAATTAGTAACTCACATTAGATGACTGCTGACTCTGTATTTATAAATGCAGTATGGAAAACTGATAGGGCATTTAATCACCTCTGAGTCAGGAGACCTGCATACTAGTTCTGCCTCTAAAAAGTCACCCAACCTCATTAATCCTTAGCCACCTCATCTGTAAAATGAGTAGATAGGATTAGACTGGTATTTTTCAAATCACAGTGTTATGCCATTGGTAGGTAATGAAATCAATGTCATGGGTCAAGACAAACTTTCTTTAAAATGAAACAGAATAAAGGACTTCAGAATTCAACGCACAGATTAAGAGTCAACATTGTTTCATAAAACTTCCAATGTGGATTACCACAAAATTGTTTGAGAATCCCTGTTTAAATGTCTAGAGTTCCTCATACCTCTGAGATAATATGCTCAAAACAAGAAACAAACCAGTTACAAGCAACAAATCCAATTCCAGTCCTCCTCAGTCCCCACCGAGCAGTCCAAGAGGCATCTATGAGGCCTCTAAAAATGGCCACCATCAGTTCTTTCCTTCCCTGTACACACACACTGCTCATTCATCCCCTTAACGGTGGGGATCTATCCCTACCGCTACCTATCTCCCCTCCCTTGAATCGGGGCTGGCCCCATCACTCGCTTGAATCAGTACAATATGTCAGAAGTGATATACTGGGACAAGCCCTGGCCTTAAGAGTACTGGAAGCTTCTGCCTCCTCCTTCCTGTAAGCTACCACCATGTAACACATCAGAACTCTCTGAGACCATGCTCTCCACATGAAGAGGGCATGTGGAGAAGAATGCCTGCCCAGCCACCCCCTGTTCCCAACAGCACAGCTGAAGTGCCAGACATGTGAGTAAAGAAGTCATCTTACAGGTTCCAGCCCCAGCAGACACCACAGAGTGCAGAAGAACAGTATCACTAAGCCCAATCCAGATTACAGAATGATGAGAAATAATCAATTGTTGTTTTAAGCCACTGAATTTGGGGGTAGTTTGTTACGCAACGTTAGATTACTAAAACAATGCCCATGGAATTGTCATAAAATTGCTGTGGATCATGGGAGGCTAAATGCTTGTTCATTTGTAACAAAACCTCAGTTTACTCTGAAGGGCTCATTTCACAGCGCCCAGGATCAGTATTTACCGACTATTTCTTGGGAACACTGGCAAATCATGGAAAATGCAATGCAAATTGCAACACTGCACTAGCAACACAGGGAATTTACCGGATGCAGAGGGAGGTTGTAAGATCTGAGGAAGTATATTGGATTCATGTAAATAAAGGATTTCAAACATCTCGAGATTTGTCATGTTGTTAAATTTGCTGAAGTGTAGATAGAAATATTCTGGCAGGCAAATGGAGAAGGGAAAGCTATGCTCTTAGACTTTTCTTCTGACACACAACTCTATGGACAAAAGTGAAAACTGAAACATAGCAAATTATTTGCGAGTGACAGCCCTTTCATTTGTACCCACAGCTGCTGTTGAGGACCACCGCTGCCTCAGCCTGATCCAATTACGGCACTGTGTACCTTATCACACAGCTTCGTTTTGTTCCTCTCCTGTCCTAGGATCTGTAGCTCATTAAGATAAGATCTGACAGGCTCGGTCAATGCTGAGTTAGAGCTGGTGGCTTCTCTTTATTTGGGCACCACCGTAAGTTTCATGGACTTATGTTCAGTCACACAAACGGGAGGGTATCCTTTGCTGGTGCGATTTTCATTTACTCTGCTGTTATTTATCCCAACCCAAGCATTTAAACAAGTAACATTTTCCAGACTTTTCCATCAAAAATCTCTTTTCTGCCCTCCTCCCCGCCACATCCTTTTTCATGAGGGTGATGTGCTGCCTCTTGATTAGAAAAATATCTCTAACGAGGAGGCTATAAATTCACATGCTGTTTTGTGACATGGGTCAGAATGTTCTTTATTTTAGTATTCTAGCTATTCTCCCAAAGAGCCATAAATAACAATAAATGATAATACAGGCTCTTGTCAAGAAAATTCATCTCCTTTACCTTTTGTGAGCTTGATTTCCTTTTATTCTGACAAGGACTCCGTTCCTGATTGTCTGCCTTCATTTATCCCTTACGCTTTAGATCTGCCTTTTGCACTGGCTCATAGCACAGTCCATATGGAAATTAAATACACCCACATTTGAAATGAGCGTGCCTTCCCTCATTGGTATTTGTTTCCAATATGATATATTTATTTCAGTGACAAGGTCCAGTGGGTAAAGACATAGTCAGACCAGAGTTACATGAGCAGAAAAAGGATTGAAGTGATTCCCTGGTTACTCAGGCAAAAGTAGCAGAAAGAGAAAGGGGTCCCAAAGGCCTGGTAAGTTCTGCCTGAATTATCCAGATAATTGCTTCAACCTTTAACCTGACAATGGAGACCTGGACGAAAATGACATAAACCAAAGGAAGTTTATGTAACTTATTTTTTCACATTCCACTAATAGTGACAGACATGAAAGTGAGTGGAGAAGCCTGTCAGGATTTAGGTAGAGAGCTCTAATTCCACGACTGTGGTATTTGTGGGGAATTCGTAAAATGTTGTAGAAGTATATTCTAAAATGAATGAAAAGGAAAAAGGAGGAAAAAATTCCAGTTCCAAAATGCTGAACTTTGGAATGCTGAAGGGCTGCAGACGAGACCTTATCCTCCTTTTCATCTACTTTCTCTCCTTGAATAATCTCCCTCCAGCCCATCATTTTAAATACTATTTGTACTCCCAAATGTATAGCTCCACCTAAGACCTCCCCGGAAGTGCACACCATGTACCACTGCAGAAATCACTGCTTATTTCTAATCCTATTACTGCTTCTTCTACCACCAAGAGTTAACATTTCCTGAGTGTTTTCCATGCCAGGCACTGTCCTTAAACATTTACAGGCATGATCCCCTTTAGTTCTTACAGGTTTAAGCAGTGAAATTTATGTATCTGTTTTTTACAGATAAAGAGACAAAGGCTTAGAGAGGTTATGTGAGTTGTCCAGTGTTTCAGCTAAAAAGGAATGGAACCTGGACTCAAGGGCAGAGCCATTTGATTCTCAAACCTCTGTTTATGATGTGCTGCTTCTCTACTGTGTTTGCTC
Organism: Theropithecus gelada; assembly: GCF_003255815.1. Taxonomy (NCBI): domain Eukaryota; kingdom Metazoa; phylum Chordata; class Mammalia; order Primates; family Cercopithecidae; genus Theropithecus; species Theropithecus gelada. The sequence continues at coordinate 125,220,562 of NC_037668.1, read as the reverse complement.
TTCCTACCACACATTTGTAATTTGGCTTATGCTACTTTGAATTACTATCATTATGAGGATTATCATTTTATTCTTAAGTCCTTCTTCTTCCCACCCCAATGCCAGCCCTGATGACAGGGGCCTGTCTGATGTCCTCTGCACACTATCACTAAATATTGTGATTGAGCTTTCACAGAAAGTCAGCGTCACAATTATTAATAATAACCAGGCTAGAAGACTACGTCAAGAGGTTTTAAAGAGCATCTTCAGCAATCGTGGCTTTAACTGGTTACCCAGGTCTTTAAAAAACTATAGAATGTGTTGTCTGTGCTGTACCTGATTTGTAGAGGGATAATGAAATTCTGTGGCTCCCTCTCCAGAATACACTTTGTGGAGATATATAGGAACTAAATATTAAATGCAGGTCAGATTCCTTTAACTCTGCAAATTATACTTTGGAGGTCACTGGGCCAAAATCTAGGAGACCAGCCTAGAAAGCCTTTTGAGGGTAGGGATTTATTATTCGTGGGACAAAAGATGTAATCAAAAGACTTGTCCCTAACACTACTGGGGATCAGCCTCTTGTCTTAAGGACTGATTTTTTTCCTGTTTTTAGCTTTTGTCAAATTGTTCTGTCATTTGGTGTCAAGTGGGGCAAGTTCTCTTTCCCTTTGTAACTAATCATTGCTGACATGTAGTTAAAAATCTTTTACTCCAGAGAATCTGCCTGTGGTGTTTTGGGTCAACCTCACCCCGTGTGAAAATACCATACATGGAGTCTCTGAGTCTGGGATCTAAAAATACAACAAGCTTGTTGTATGCTGACACTTTATAGTACATTAGGCGGGGTCATCTTTCACTGAGGCGAATGTGCTATCCAACAGGTCCACAGCAAGTGTATCACTGGCTTTGTTCAAAGTGTTCCTGGATGCTGCAAATGAAAGAGGACAATAACTCTCCACCTCTTGCCCATCCTTTGGGAAAGACTTCAGCATGGTAACTCGCTTTCTCTTGACTTTTTGACGTAGTTAACTCAAAAAGTTCAGCACTAAAAGCCATGTGGCTTTTTGTTTGTTCTGATATTTTATTATATTTTTGTAGCTGTTTGTTGTTTTATTTAAAAAGCTATTGATTTTTTAAAAATCAGCTTTATGGAGATATAATTTTTTTTATTTTTTTGAGACAGAGTCTGGCTCTGTCTCCCAGGCTGGAGTGCAGTGGTATGATCTTGGCTCACTGCAACCTCCACCTCCTGGGTTCAAGAGATTCTCTTGCCTCAGCCTCCCAAGTAGCCGGGACTACAGGCACAGGCCACCACGCCAGGCTAATTTTTTTGTATTTTTAGTAGAGACGAGGTTTTACCATGTTGACCAGGCTGGTCTCAAACTCCTGAACTCAGGTGATCTGCCCACCTTGGCCTCCCAAAGTGCTGGGATTACAAGTGTGAGCCACCGTACCTGGCCAAGATATAATTTATATATAGTAAAATTCACCCTTGTTGGTGTATCATTGCATGAGTTTTGACAAAGGTATGCAATAATATAACTACTGCAGTCAAGGTGTAGACCGGTTCCCTTTCCTGCAAATATTCACTTGTGCCCTTTGTAATCAACCCCTCTCCACAACCTCAGTCCTCAACAGTCACATCTCTGTCTTTATAGATTATCCTTATGCAATTATACCCTATATAGCTGTTTAAGTCTGATTTTTTTCATTTACCATAATGCATTTGAGTTCATCTACATTGCTGTGTGCATTTGTAATTTGTTCTATTTCTTGTTAAATAGTCTTCCATCACAAGTATGTATCACAGTTTAACCATTCACCAGTTGAAGGATAATTGAGTAGTTTCCAGTTTTTGGTAAATATGAATAAAGCCACTATTAACATGTGTGTACAGGTTTTTGTATGACCATGTTTCTACCCCCACTTTGGGTAAATATGGATTGCTGTTTAAATATGGATTGCTGTTTAACTCTATAAAGCTAAACACATATGGTATGTGTTTAACTTTATAAAAAAAATAAAAAAAAAACTGCCTGTGTAAATGGCTGTACCTTTTGTCATTCCTAACCAACAATATATGAGTCCTGGTTGTTCTTTATCCACCATGGCATTGGGTACTATCAGTTTTTGCTGGCTTTCCTTGGCAGAGGAGGGCCGTGTTTACTTTTTAACCATTTTAGTTGATGATGTCCCATTGTGATTTTTATTTGCATTTCCATAAAGACTAATGATGTGCATCTTTTCATGTGCTCATTTGCCATCTTCATATCGTCTTTGGAAAAGTTTCAGTTCAAATCTTTGGCCCATCTTTTACTTGAGAGTTGGTTTTATCATTATCAAATTGTTATGGTTCTTTATATATTCCAGATACAAGTCCAAGACAGTTAAGAGACATTCAAAGAGATTAAATTATATCTGGTGTTTACTGTTGTAAGGGCCAAAAGGTTTAATACTTTTCCTCACCCATCGTAAGGGTCATAGCCAAAACTCCTGTAGCAAAAAGCAAGTTAACAAGAGAAAAACATAACAGATGTAGTTAATCAAAGTGTTATGTGACATAGGATCTTTTAGAGTTTCAGAAATGAAGATAGGGCTTTTAGATCTTCATTTCTGAAGGGAAAGCTGTCGATTCTTATGCTTAGATTCAATGAAGAATGAACAGCTGTGTAGAGATGTGATTGCACAAAAGGTATGATCTAGTGCTAATAGACTGAGGAGGAAAATCCAGCAAGACCTGTCTGTTCAGATTCTCCTTGACCTCCTTGCATAGCATTCCTTCCTCTCAGGTGTGGGGCAGGATGCCTCTGGAATAAAGATCTTCAAGGGAGGAGGGAGAGGGTAACCTTTGTAGACATTATGGTTTGCTTTGAGGGAGAGGAATCCTAATTTCTATGACCTGCATTGGGGAAAAGGAATTCTGGTTTCTATGTCTCCCTTTTTGGGGAGAAGGAGGGGCAGGAGACAGAAGGGCAAGAGAAGGTCACAGTGACCTGCTCATAAGGCCTTCTAATGTCCTTAAGTTTAAAGTACTCAGCATATCAAAATGCCATACTTTGGGGTATTGTGTTCTGAGTCCCATTACAGACTCTCTTTCAGCAGAACCCTGGCAAAAGCAGGAGGACTTATACCTTTTGCAATTACAAGGCAAGAAAGTGATCAAATGTAGATATGGGCTCTTTTGAATAATGCTGCTTTTCCTTTAATCTTCAGGAGACATCATTTAATGAAAGTAAACTCTTCCAGGGCTCAGCCCTTGGTGCTGTCTTCCCTGCCACACATATTTCTTGGTGATTTCATCCAGTCTGTAGCTTCAAATACCATCTGTATGCAAGCTATTTCCACCTTTATATCTCCAGTCTGACCTTGTTTTCAAACTGCAGTTTCACATCTCTGACTGCCTACTTGACATCTCTACCTCGAATTAAATAAACATTTTAAAATATAGTATATACCAAACGAATGCCTGATCTTCCGCCCTGAATCTACTCTACTTCAGTTCCCATCCCTACTGAGGGCAACTGGATTCTTCCAGTGGCATAGGCTAAAAACTTTGAAGCGACTTTTGACTCCTTTTTTTCTCTTGCACCCTACAGCAAGTCCATCTGCAATGCTATTATCTCTACTTTGAATATATATCAAGAATGTGATTACTTCTCAAACGTTCCACTGCAACCATCCTGATGCAAGCCATCGTCAACTCTCAACTGTGTTACTTACTACACTTTCTGCCTGAAAGGTCTTTCTGCTTCTCCCTTACTTTTCCCTTCCCACCAGTCACAGGCTACTATCAATACAGCAACCAGAACAGTCCATTAAAAAAATTAATTCAGATCATTTTACACCTCTTCTTACAGCCTTGAAGTGGTAAAAATCAAAGCTAACGTCCTACAATGGTCAACAAGGCTCTGAGTGACCTGTTACCTCCCTCATTACCTCCAAATCCCTTTCTGAAAACACTTTAGGGCCTGTTATCATCACCAAATTGCAACATCAAATTTTCTATGTAACTTAAACAACTGCATTATTAATGCCAAGTATATGGTAAGTCAATAGTCAGGTTAAAAACAAAATGTAGCAACTTGCCCACTTCTAATACTATATTCTAACTAGTAGATATTCTGCCTTCCCAGAGGTGATCATACTCTTGTTAAAAGTTAAAAATAGCCAAAAATTATTAATTACTTACTGTTCGCAAAGTACTTTTCTTTAATCTTTACAACAACCCCACGTGGCATATAATTGTACCCAGTTCTGGGGGGATGAGCCTGCACTCAGAACTGGAAAGAACTCCTTCAGGCCACATCAATGACAAGTAAAGGGTAGAGGAGAGTGCAGGTGGGACAAGCTCCAAACCCACCTCATCACTGCCTTATCCTCTTTCTTTTGCCAAAAGCAGGTCAAAAATCAAAGAAAAATACACGAAGATTATTTCTTCTAGGTTTCTTATAAAAAAGATATCAAAGGTAAACTTTTTTTGCTTTGTAAATATTCTATACATGCCTCCTTCTTCCTTTATTATTTTTTTTCTTCTTCTTCGCCCATGCCCAAGTAGGTGGCAAAGGCCTTGTAGCCTTGGGAGAAATGCTGCCAGTGAAAATCCTGAAAGCGTAAAGAGAATAGTGAATTTATGGGAGATGAATCAAGTTCTCCTACTCTGGAAACCAGCCAGCCTGATCGATATATAGATCTACTTGGCTTTATGCACTAAATGTTCCTGAAAAGTTGTCTATAAGATAAATATTTGTATACAGAAATCATGTCGGCTCACTGCCTTCCTTTGTGATTTTAGAAATGTGTTCCCACACACAAAGAAAAATATTTACCCCAATATTACAAAATGATGCTGGTGAAACCAAACATGTACTTTCAGGAATATTCTGACTTTGTCAACACCACTCATGCAAGAAGTACATCAAACCGACAACCAATCCATACGATCATTGCTACTCCTGTAAAAGCACAACTATGTCAAAACATACAATCAATCCTCTTTCAAATATTTAAACAGCCTTCTTAGGCCTTGCTGCTGGATGTTTAATAAAACCCAGCAGAAATATATAAAAATACTTTCAGAGAAGTGGTTAGGCGTCCCCTGCTTTGCAGTTAACGGTTAAGCTGCTACTATGCCTTTAACCAGCCACACATTCCTTCACTAGTCAATAAAAGTTTGCTAACCCTAATGAGTATCTAATTGATAAAAAAGAGATTCTATGTCTCTTCCCTGATAAGAACAATTATGGCGTCACCTGAGATAAGAGGAATCTTCTTGCTACTTCTATATAACCTGAAAACCTTAAAGTGAGATGTCAGATCTCACTCAGTAACCCACTAAATAACACACTGAGGGCAAAATCAGAATGTACTCTCAGTGTGTTAGCTACCTAGGTGCCATTCTATGCACATCGGAGGACTGATATTTGGGAGAATCTTGATTGCCTTCTCTATAAAAAATATGCATAGTAATATCAACCTTATAGAGTCATTCATAGAATTAAGTATTAACTTACTGACAGGTATTATCTAATTTAACCTTCATCAATCATGCAGTAAGGATTATCTATCACAATCTGACAGATGTAGAAACTGAGAGTTGAAGGGTTTAAGTCACTTACTCAATGTTAAGCAGCTCATGAATTAGGTCTTTCTTGAGACAAAGACTGTATTTTCCTTTTTAACAGAGCAATAATCTTATTGTGGCCCTCAAATAAGTTTGTACATTTAATGACAAAAGCATTAATAAGCAAATAAGTAGTTGTTGAATAAACAAATGTAGTAAGTGTGTAAATGTGCATGCATGTGGACTACATAACGTGTATGCAAATTTACACCATGGAAACTCTCTTACCTATTACAGCCAGTGGAATAGAATGCATCCCGAATAGAATGTTACCATCCATAACCAATTACGAAAGAATTATAAGAAACAAAAACACATAAGCACCACTAGCTCTATGCTAAACATAGCTTCCCTTTTCTTGGAATGAATTCAGAAGTTTTCCAGACAAATTTTATCTATTTAAATAAGAGCTATTGACTTTGGAAGATTTTCATCAAGCCAGGCTATTCAGTGCAGAAACAAATGCATTTGTGCTTAATAATCATACTATTTCTGAAAAATAAAGCTATCACAATTATAAATATGGGCAAACATTGTCAAATTTTCTGATATAATGTGAGGAAATGCTTATATTGTTACTAAAACATTTGAATTATTAATAGATCTGTTATTAAGTGTGTTGACATTTTGGTTGATTTTTCAACAGCCCTTAATAGAGCAGAGTTTTTTGTATTCTGGTGAGGTTAGCAGGTCAATTCACAGGTCCCAGTCATAGAGACACAAAAGCCATTATCAGCCAAGGCTGCAAATTCCCAATGAGGGACACTTTGTTGCCACCACTGGTGGCAGCTACTGTTGCCAGTCTCCCTAGCTCAGGGACTCCCTAATAAGGTAAAGACTGAATTAAATGAGAAGAACATAGCTCTTGGGATCAGGTGTTCTTGGCTTCAATCCCAATTTCTTTATTTATTCTTCAATTTAATAAGTATTTATTTTCATTAATTGGACACTAACCACTTTCTTAGGAGTTATCAAGACCAGTGACTAGGTGATGCAAAACTCCAACAGCCTTCCTCCCTCCTCACTGGACCCTTCTCTGTGGAGGGGGTGTGGGAAGCACTTTCATTTTGAAAATCACACCAGCAAGCTGCGTGGAGTAGTTTCTGACCAAAGGGAAGGAGGGTTCTCTGCCTTTCTGGGTCACTGACCAGTAAAGTATAAAAGTGCATTTCTATTCATGTCTTTGAATAGGGGCACAGCAGATGGGGAAGCGAGTGTCCTGCCCATTCCCCTCCGCTGGGGCTGTGACTGTCCTAATAGAAGCTATTGGCGCCTAACCTCAAGTACGTAGGGCTCTGCCCCAAGGTTTGGTTTCCAACAGAGGGCAGGGTCTGCCAGAAATGCTGGGGGAGTTAATCCTTCCTGGAACAGCACTCAATAATAGAGGAGGAGAAAAATGGCCACCTTTCCCAGCCCTTGGGTGACAGCACTTGAGTGACACCTCTGTGGTCATTTCCTCAGTCTCCCAGGGTTTGGGAGGAGAGGGAGCCCTGCACACTTCGTGGCTTCCTTTCATCCTCTTCCAGACTCACTTCCTCATTCCCCTGTTAGTGTTTCCTGAGACCACCTTCCAAGTGAATGAGTTATGCTCCGATCTTTGTCTCAGGGGCTGCTTCTGAGGGACTCAACCTAAGACTAAGGTTTAGTGTCTTCAGTAATTTTTTTCGTAAGACGAAAGAACATGTGTTAAACTTCACATGCACTCTCAAGTCACAGATCCCACCCCACCCTCCTTCAGTAGCACGGCCTCTACTGCTATCTGGTGAAAACTGACCTGTGAGTCCTCCTCCCTCCTCCACCCACAGTCCTGTGTCAGAAAGAAATTTGGGGACTAGAAAAAAGAAATTTGGAGTTGGTGCTATTTATGTGAATTAATCTAAGGAAATTTAGAACTTCAGAATATAATCCAGGCAGGAAGGGATCAAGCGTGTCTTTAACAAATAAGGCCAGGAACATTCTCAAAAACAAAACAATATACCAGGGTCAAAGGTATGTTGAGGCTGGGCTCACACCTGTAATCCCAGCACTTTGGGAGGCCAAGTCAGGAGGATCACTTGAGGTCAGGAGTTTGAGACCAGCCTTGCCAACATGGTAAAACCCCATCTCTACTAAAAAGACAAAAATTAGCTGGGCATGGTGGTGCACACCTGTAATCCCAGCTACATTAGGCTGAGGCGGTAGAATGGCTTAAACCCTGGAGACAGAGGCTGTAGTGAGCCAACATCCTGCCACTGCCCTCTAGTCTGAGCAACAGAGCAAGACTCTGTCTCAAAAAAAAAAAAAAGTATGTTGAGAAAGAGAAATATAAACCTGCCACAAAGATTAGGCATGGTGTCTTACAAAGGAAAGCATCTGAGAAGGGTAAGGAAGGCAGGCAGTGAGGGGAGGGGGAAGTGCTTTCAGCAGAACCAGCAGGCTCTACATGAAAGTTTATTCTGTAGGTTGGGAAAGACTGGAGAGAAGGAGAAAGCCATGATAGGCAGGAGAGACCTGAGACCCAACGTTTTAGAATTTGCTGGACACATCAGGGATACTATGGCTCCATTATTCTGGCCAGGGTGTTGAATTTCAAGGCCTATTGGAGGAAAATGGAAGGGGATAGGAATGATGCTGGGAACACAGATGGAGAAGGGCTTTAAAGGGATGGGTACAGAGAATGGGGCGAATTAGTGAACAATAAGATGTACACTTGGAATATCTTGAAGGCCTATGTGCAGTGCAGAAGCGCCACGATTTCACTGCCCTCATCTCCTGACTCTGTGGTTAGAGAGCAATTACATGAATGCTTCAACAAAGAGCTGCTGAAAACGTTCATCAGTGTATTTGTTCTGGAAGTCAATGAAGCAGACATTGCAGTCAGCCACACTGTGGACTGGCCGATGAGGAAAAGGATCTACCCTCTGACAACCTGGGAAACAGCCTGGTCCATTGGATGGAGAGAGCTGAACACCCGTATAGGAAAGGCCTAACCAGCTGTCTCCAACATTTCATTTTCTTCCTTTCTCTTACACAGCTCACGCACTTCAAGGTAAGAATGTTGCCATCCATCTGCCTCTCCATCCTACCCCAACACATGTATATACATTTCCATGAGTTAATTCAAGGAGGCTTGAATTTTTACTCAAAGAGGCATTTGGGGGGATGGCAGTGTGGCTGTTGTTATTGTATATTTGAAGGGTGTTGGGATAGAAAAAGAGAAAGCAGAAGTGGTGGCATGGTAGTCTTTGGGTCTCCCACTCATTTTCCTCTCACCACTAGTCTGGTGGACATCAGTCTGGAACACAAAGAGAGGGAGACTTTAGGACAAAAAGAGCTTTATTCATAGATGATGTTATGCAATTCTGGGCCTGTATTAGTCAGGGTTCTCTAAAGGGACCCTGACTAGTAGGTTAGATGTATATATGAAAGGGAGTTTATTATGGAGAACTGACTCACACTATCATAAGGTAAAGTCCCACAATAGGCCATCTTGCAAGCTGCGGAGCAAGGAAGCCAATGGTGGATCAGTCTGAGTCCCAAAACCTCAAAGATAGGGAAGCCGACAGTGCAGCCTTCTGTGGCCAAAGGCCTGAGAGCCCCTGATAAATCACTGGTGTAAGTCTAAGAGTCCAAAAGCCAAGTAAATCGGAGTCTGATGTTCGAGGGCAGGAAGCATCCAGCACAGGAGAAAGATGAAGGCCAGAAGACTCAGCAAGTCTGCTCTTCCATCTTCTCCTGCCTGCTTTATTCTAGCCTCCCAGCAGCTGATTAGATGATGCCCACTCAGATTGAAGGTGGGTCTCCTTTTCCCAGTCCACCGACTCAAATGTTAATCTTCTTTGGCAACATCCTTACAGACACACCCAGGCACAACACTTTGCATCCTTCAATCCAGTCAAGTTGACACTCAATATTAACCATCACGGGGCCGAAATTAAGTTACTCTGGAACCCAGGTGACAAAGCACAACAGAGATTTGGGGAGAAGGCCTTTTCTTTCTCCACTAGTGAGTCTCCAACCCCACTCCACCCCCATTATTGTGCAGCTCAAGCCCCCTAAAGGCTACCAAACTACAAGACTACTGCTGAGCTGAGCAGTCTTCCTCCTCAGGACACAGCCAAGGCTAGGGAAACACCTTGCAAAGAATTTGAAAGACTAAATCCTACGTGTCTGTATCCCAGGGTGGGCCTGCACACATAATTAGAGAATCAAGTTGGCAGGGGGAGGGGAACCGGGATTCCCAAATGAGCAAGAGGTGCCTCTGAGCTGGTGACGTTCAGGTAGTAGTCTTGTTTATGTGCCATCATGTGGACAACCTAGGGCTTTCATGTGATATGAGTAGTTAGGCACCCAGAAATGTGGTGCATAAGTAGTTGTCACAGAGCTCACTGCTGGCTCTACATTAGTGAAGATAATTCTGCAGAGCCCATTTGGGGACAACTAAGATATATGGAATAGATGCCATAGCCTTTGAAACATTTCCTAACTCTCAGAGACCAATGAGAAAAAAACAGGGCTGTAAAAGAAAAGGAATGCCAGGATGAAATCAGAAATGGGAGTCAAATCCATCTTGTGTTTCTGAGTGTTGTAAAACTTACTATCAGAGAGGCAGCTTCACCTCTCTCAGTTCATTAGGAAAAAATGCATGATTCTAGAAGCAAAGAGAAAGGGAAAAAATTAAAATCACCTTTTGTTGATTTGACCTGTCATTCTGGTTGTCATTTAAATGTCTGCTTGATTTCTGGAGAAGGGCCTTTGAACAGTTGTATTTAACTTTTCGCTTGAGTTGGTTGCCCATCTTTTGTTAGTAACGGTTTGGCTGTGTCCCCACCCAAATCTCATCTTGAATTGTAACTCCCACAATTCCCATGTGTCATGGGATGAATCTGGTGGGAGGTGATTAAATTATGGGGTGGGTCTTTCCTGTGCTGTTGTCATGGTATTGAATGAGTCTCATGAGATCTGATGGTTTTAAAAATGGGAGTTTCTCTGCACAAGCTCTCTCTTTGCCCTGCTGCCATCCTTGTAAGATGTGACTTGCTCCCCCTTGCCTTCCGCCATGATTGTGAAACCTCCCCAGCCATGTGGAAATGTAAGTCCATTAAACCTCTTTCTTTTGTAAATTGCCCGGTCTTAGGTATGTCTTTATCAGCAGCATCAAAATGGACTAATACAGTTAGGCCTTGTGAAAATGCATCACTTTTACCGATCATTAGAGAAATGCAAACCAAAATGAGATACCATCTCCCTCTAGTCAGAAAGGCAGTTATTAAAAAGTGGAGAAACAATGGGTACTGGTGAGGCTGTGGAGAAGTAGGAAAGCTTTTACACTGTTGGTGGGAATGTAAATGAGTTCAACCATTGTGGAAGACAGTATGGTGATTCTTCAAGGATCTAGAACTGGAAATATCATTTGACCCAGCAATCCCATTACCAAGTATATACCCAAAAGAATTTAAATCATTCTACTGTAAAGATACATGCACACATGTATTTACTGCAGCACAATTTACAATAGCAAAGTCATGGAACCAACCCAAATGCCCATTAATCATAGACTGGATAAAGAAAATGTGGTACATATACACCATTAACTACTACACAGCCATAAAAAGGAATGAGATCATGTCCTATGGAGGGACATGGATGAAACTGGAAGCCATCATCCTCAGCAAACTAACATAGGACAGAAAACCAAATACTGCATGTTCTCACTCAAAAGTAGGAGTTGAACAATGAGAACACGTGGACACAGGGTGGGGAATAAGGCCTGTTAGCGGGTAGGGGGTGAGGGGAGGGAACTTAAAGGACAGGTCAATAGGTGCATAAAACTGCCATGGCACACATATACATATGTAACAAACCTGCATGTTCTGCACATGTATCCTGGAACTTAAAGTTAAAAAAAATATATGAAATAAAAGTGTCACTGAAGGAAAAATGAATGGAGGAAATAAATCACTGTGCAAGGGAAAGAAAGGTGTGATGGCTCATCAAGAACTAACCTCCATGTGAATAAGCTAAAATTAATGACTAGCCACAATTATGCATCCTGTAAATCCCAAAGAATGAAAACCATCTCATTCTATTAAATTGGATGGCTCACCACTGCCCATTCACTCAGCACAGCAGTAGAGACAGATCACCCCCTGATCTGTCTTGTATCTAGAAGGCTATTGAAATGACCATTGGACTGACTTGAGAATGATTTCATCAGACAATTGGCCAAACAGCCAATTTAGCAGTCCTTTGCTTGTTAGCAACTTGCCCTCCTTTCACCTGCCAAGGAATTAATTGTCTAATTAACTTGATTGCCTAGATTAACTAGGTCAGTTGTTTTATGAATAGACACTGCCTTCAAACTTGGATTCACAAATAATTTATTGAAGATTGTGCTTTATTCTGAGATACAAAAGGTACAACACTAGAGGTCAGTAGTTCAAGGCTCTTCTCCTTTTTGGTAACTGAAGAACTACGAGACTTTTTATGTTTCGGTGTCTTCATCTGGAAAATGGGCTGAGCAGTGACTTTGGGGCTCCAAGTTGCTGTTAATATTCTCTGATGCTTCAATTCTGGTAGCAAAGCAGAGAAATGCATTTGGAAACTCCCATGATGCATTTTACACCGTCACAGGAAGTTTTCTGAGATATGAGACCTTCTCGTGGCACAATTCACTTCTCCATAGGAAAGAAATTAGTAATTGGTTTCCTCAGTGAGTTTGACCTAATTCAGCCTACACATTCTGGAGGGCAATTGGGCAGAAAAACCTCAGAAGCTATATAGCCAAATAAAACTTTCTGACTTTAGGACTTAGGTAATATATTTTCAAAACAAAGAGTATACTTGGGAAAGTTCCCTTGTGACATTCAACATGGAATAACACAAAGTTAGAACTTGGGGGCTTTGACTAAGAAAGTGTACACAGGAAAGACCAGGCTGGGGAAAACACTGAGTTGAAGGCAAATATGGATCATGAAGATATAAGTTGCTTGGTTCAGGCTGGGTCTGTGATGAGAGCCTACTATCATTACAGACATGTTTTACTCGCATTATCTCATTCCTCTTTACTAAAATAAATAAATAACCCTCTGAGGTGATTACGGATCTTATCTCCATTTTGCAGATGGTGAAATGAGGACTCAGACCATGCATCAGCCATTGCTTAAACCCAGGTATGTCTGACACCAAAAGCTTTACCCAATCTTTTAGGACACATTCAGCTGCCAAGTAGGCTGGTGCTTAGTTTTGGAGATACAGGTCCATACTGAGTGGTCAGACCATACATTTCCTCATAAAATCTCTTGTGGTCACATTGGATGCCAGTCTGATGGCTTGGGGTTACTAGGTCATGTCGGGGTAGTATGCAGAAGTTGAGTTTAAGGAAAAAGGAAGATTAAAATCAAAGAGCATATCTTTCAGATTGAGTTGAAATCCTGAGACTCCCCTCCCATCCACTTAGGCCAGATGGGAAACAGTGTGAAATTGAACACAGAAAAAATGTTGAAAGGGATATATATTAGAAAACAATAACTCAAAGGGGTTCAATCAGAAGCACCTAATCTTATCTCACCAGACACCCCTTCACATATTCTCAGCTCTGGTCTTCACATCTCTTCACTGCAGAGGGAGAAGTAAGATCTGCCCACTCTGCCTCTCCAGCATGCTGTAAAAGTAAATGAGGCCGGGCGTGGAGGCTCATACCTGTAATCCCAGCACTTTGGGAGGCCTAGGCGGGTGGATCACCTGAGGTCAGGAGTTCAAGACCAGCCTGGCCAACATGGTGAAACCCTGTCTCTACTAAAAATACAAAATTAGCTGGGTGTGGTTGCACATGCCTATAATCCCAGCTACTTAGGAGGCTGAGGCAGGAAAATCACTTGAACCCGGGAGGCAGAGGATTACTGATATTACTTATTTATGTATTTATTTATTTACTGAGACAGGGTCTTTCTTCTTACTCTGTCACCAGGCTGGAGTGCAGTGGCGTGATCTCGGCTTATTGCAACCTCAGAGCCGAGGCCACACCATTGCACTCCAGCCTGAGTGACAAGAGTGAAACTCTGTCACAAAAAAAAAAAAAAAAGTAAATGAAAATGTGTGAAAAGTGTTTAAATCTTATTGAAATTGTTTAAATGAGTTCAGGGAGCTCTTTGTTATGCATTATTACAAATTATCATTGGTATCATAAGTATCAACCATTTAAGAGAGCTCTACCCTATCTCCATGCAGAGACTTTTTTCTGCCACCCACTCAGTGGTTTTTGATAAAACAGATCTTTCTGTTGTAAAGAAAACCAGCAGCTGGCTATAAAACTATTTGTTTGGGATGATCTTTTAAATGACGCAACTCTAGCAAGTTCCCACTCCATAATATACTTTTGAGCTCTTCCTTTAACCCTTTGCATAGTCTCGTCTCTTTCCTCTGTGTGTGTGTGTGTGCATGTGTGTTTACGTGTTTGTTAAAGCCAGACTCCCAGGACTGAGACAGAACAAATGAATGCATCCTCAGGGGAAATGCTAAATCAGTGACATGAAGGTGATTTAAAGGTCTTGAGGGTCATCCAATAGTATTAAGCTTAAAGCATAGCCCTGACTTCTGAGGAAATAGAGCCAGCTGAAACTAGCATCCTCAAATTTAAAAAATAAAATAAAAAAGAATGTTGTATTACCACAACTCCCATGTTAAAATAACTCAAAAAGAGAAAGACATTTCCAGAGAGAAAATAATTTTTTCTCTAGATTCATTACATAGGCGAATTCAGTGCTTTTCTGAAAAGCTCTGTGCAGGATGCTTTTTAACTCAATTTAGTCCCCACTTTAAATTCTGTTTCGCAGGGCAAGAAAGCTTTTTTTAGAGCAGAGCCAGGTAACAGTCAGCCTCCTAGATAGTCTGAAGCTTATGAAAGTCGTACTCATGCCTTTCATCTCTCCATAAAACTGTACACTCTCCTGATTACCCCAAATTACGATGTTTGCTACTACTCTCTTTAATCAGATTTGAGCAATTCTGTTTAGTTAAAAAAAAAAATCAAATGACATTTCCCTTTCATAAGGCTTTGCACTTCATAAGAGGAGTGAATTCTGTTATTCTTCATAGCTCCCCATGAGAGATTTTCCCATTAATGTTTTGAAGCCATGATTGTTGTATATCAAGATACTCAGTCTTGGCCCCATGGTGGTGGATTGGATTACTTTGCTGATTTCTTACCTGCAGTGTAAGACTCCCATGTAGATTAGGACATGGTTTAAGAGGAATTATCTCCTTTTTTTAATAGATCACATACTGAGTCTCAAGCTCCAAATTCAACAGAAAATCAAGCTAATTGTTCATTTCTTCCAGGATATCCCTGAAGGATAATTGACCTCTGCAGAGCAACTTCTTAGTAGGAAACTAAATAATTAAGTTGAAGGAAATACATTTCTTGTTCATGATTCCAGTTGTAAAGGGTGTTTTGTATCTGTGATGAGATCATAACCCTGCATGCATTTTATACAAAAGATAAGCGCACGTGTTTCCCCAGTCTGATTGAACTAGCTATTTTAAGCAGGACACATATCCAAATAACTATTATAGATAAAATCTATACCTTTTAAGGTTATTGAAACAAAATATTATCACTCAAATCAGGCCTCTCTTAATCTAATCTGCACCAATTGGGTTAATCCTTACACTAAAATCACACTACAAAACGATCTGGAAACATACAATATAGACAGTTTTATTAAGTAATAGGTTTCATTGTTTTCCTCAACTGGCACGTTTATATTATTTTAATGTACTGTGCCTAAGTGCCTATCCTATACATTTGCAGCAGTGGCAGTGATTCATACTTCCCAAACAATAAGAAAAGAATGCTATCCACAAACTCCTAATTCAGTAAGTGCACAAATCAACAGTCCTGATGAGGCACTTGTACTTTTGATGCTGTTTACAAGCATCTCAGCAAAAAACATAATATATGGTCTCAAAATAAGAACACACCGAAAGAGACCTGGTATTTGCCCCAAACTCATTAAAAATTACTCTTCAATTACAGAGGCCTTGGCATTTCGTAGAATCAATTCCAATTTAAATCAATTCGGTCAACGTAATTTTAACTTAACAGTTATAACCTCCAAACAAAGTTTTGACATTAAATATTTCAAGGTGCTAGAGAAAAAGGAAATGGTGTTCCCCAGCACAGCCTGAGGCATGGGAAGTCTGCCCTCAGAGAGGACAACTTTGCTAGCTCACTGCACATCCTAACCACCCCCAAAGTCTCTAATTTGTAAATTGCTGAATCAGTTTGTGCACATTTGGAAAATTACTGCTTTCCTGCAATTTTCTGTAAGCTATTGCTAAATTGTTCTGTTGAATGTTAGTGAAAAATTATATTTTTAAACCACCTCTGAATCCTAAAAGCCCATGGCACAGTGTTCTGTTTATGTGAGCAATTTAGCTTTATTAAGCAGCATGACATAGACTGAGCGAGCTAAGATAAGCTTGGTACAGTATGTGCCCCAGAATCATTAGCCAGAGAAGCTAATCAGTCTCCATCCTGATTTTGAGAGTGGAATGGACACCCAGGAAGGAAGGGGGTTCTCTTTGGGCTGCTCTCCAAATAGACCTGACTCCCTAGTTCGCCTTGGATATTATTAGAGAAATTGTCCCAGACAGTGGAAGTTTGGAGAATAGCACTTTCTACACAGCATTTATTTCTGAATTTCTCTGTATTCAACCTTTTACCAAACCACCAATTATAGGGTTTGCTTTGCTCACCTTGGGCAATAAGGTAATATGATGCCCAAAAAGAGTTCAAAGTACTGTATTCCAAAGGCAGAATTTGTCCATTGACTGGAAAAATGGATTAAGGTAACCCAGTTACAACTCCAAAGATGAGAAAGACACATTTAAAGTTATCTGTTAGCATACAAAGTGATTGTAGCTCTGCAGACCAAGGCAAGCGGAAATGGTTACTGAAATCTGTTAGTCCGTTCATGCCCTCCGACTCATCCCCCGACTGGAAGTTTTAGAAAGGACGTATTGAAAGAAAACTTGCAGAAATTCAGTGAATCGTCCTGTGATGTGCTCTTATGTTTCACTGTGAGAAGTAATATTCTTGCTGAGCAGTTTGTTCCACTATAAATCTTTAGATATGCAGCCTTCTCTAAGATTATTGTATGAATTTAGACACACCATTCTGGAAACTAAATTAGCCCGCATTTACTGGGAAGTTGAATGCAACCAGACTAATGGTAGTGCAAGTGTAATTGGTTCCCACCATGTGTCACTGTGTATACTTCTCAAACCCCAGAAAAGATGCATTATGGGACTAATTTTTAAATGTTAATGGATATTGGACACTTGCCAGACACCCAGCTGTGCACAAAACACTGAGATGGTAAATAGCTCATGATCTGTTTAGAAACAAATGATGATGGTTTTAGGATTCCATGGGACTGACGACATGGCTACTAGCTCAGACTTGGAGGCTGACCCCATTAATGGCATTGAAGGGAAGCGTTCTGATTTTTACCATCAAAATTAAAGAGCAAGGGCGTTGTGTTAAAGCCTAAATTATTTTTGATTAATATTAAGGAAAGTCTAGTCTCTCACAACTATTAACCTTACCTGTGTTAACATAGCTGTTTGACAAGTGCTTTTGGTTTGTTTGCCTGTTTTCCATGGGATCGGGTCAAAATGAGAATGTCTTTATCAATTAGCTTGGGTGTGAAAGCTGCAGTCAGAATGACCTGCTCACTTGTGCTTGCAAAGACAGCCTCGCTCTCCCACCACACGCCTGCCACAGGGCTGACAGAATGGCAACAGGTTTCCTTTCAGTTGATCTGTTGCTCTTATTTTAATTGAAAGTCAACGAAAGGAGCATTTTCTGTACATTCTTTCTCCAAAAGGTCTTACTAATTGTATACACTCTGTCGGCCAAGTCTACTAGAAATGGCTTCTTTTTGTAAAAAAAAAAAAAAAAAAGAAAAAGAAAAAAAGAAAAAAAATTGGTGATGAGCTGTTTTTGATTAAAATACCATTAGGAAGAAGTATCATTCTTAGCATAAACATAGGAGAGAAATGGAGGCAGGGCGCTGCAGCCTACTGTTCCTCTGGAAAGAGGCACAACAGGCTGGTGTATTCTGCATCTAAAATGCCATCTGAGGCTATCAGCATGGCTTAAATATTTCATCAGCCAAGGAGAATATGAACATGAGCCGAGCTGGTCTGACATCATTTCTGGAGATGTGTGAGAAGCACTAGGGGAGCTCTAGTGTGTTGGCAGTTCAACCACTAGCAATTTGTGTAGGATGAAAGCAAGAGAAAATGACAAGGGAGGGAAGGTGCTGCCATCTGAATTCAGCTAGCACAAAAGTAAGAAAGTTTGGATTGTGAGGATTTTTGGCAATGATGCTACCCTTTTAGAAATTAGTAGAGATAACTTACTTCAGGAGGTGGCTTTATGTTAGAAAACTTTGTGGATGGATCTTCCGAGTAGCCAGCTTTCCTATTTACGTCTTGTATTATTTTATTGTCCTTAGCAATAGGAGGAGTCAAGCTGTGGTGTTGGTCCATTTTCTTCAAGGGCAGTTTAGACCAAAAGACTCTGATGACTGAAAGATACAGATTCAAATCCTGGTCCTACCGCTTACCAAAGACACTGTAATTTGAGGCACATTGCAGTCTCTCTAAACTCTGCTTCTGTAACCCTAAACAGGATTACGATTAAAGGCATGTAAAAGCACCTAAGGCACAAGAGTACTCATTAACGCCAATAAGTAAAACTTTGGTCATGTCATGTAACAAGAGACAATACCATTTTGAAGCTCTTTATATTTTTTCCTTATTTTAAATTGCAAGAATACAGTATTAAAAATAATAAAAGAAAAATAACATTTTTCTTTAAAACTTTTTCCTTTTTGATAGAAGCTTACTGGAGGGTATATAGTAGCAACTGATTTTTGGATCTCTTCTAGGTATTTCACTCTTCCGCATCTTATAATTGCATCTTTAGGAGGGAGAACCTAGGACAAATGACACAGAAAACATTAAAAGGATAGGAATTATTTTTCTGCAAACCCAGTTTTCCCAAATCATCAGAGACTGAAGGTCTGAGTTCCTCACTTACTAAAATACAGATTTTAAAGGCTCAAATGGAATCTGAAACGGACTCTCTCTTCTTATTTGAACTAAAGCTATAATTTGGGTTGCCCCACAACCTGGTTTGGGGAGTCAAGTATTTTATTAGAGACTATTGTCAAACCATGGATTCAAATATTACTTTTTGAAAAGAGCTTTATTGAGCTATAATTCAAATAACCATAAAATTCATCTATTGAAAGTGTACAGTTCAATGGCTTTTTGCATATTTGCAGATATGTGCAACAATCAACACAGACAATTTTAGAACATTCTTGTCACCTTAAAAAGAAACTCAGTATTAAAACTCTGCTATCCCCTCCCCCAAGCCCTAAGCAACCACTAATCTACTTTTTGTGTTATAAATGTCCCTATTCTGTGTTTTCATGTGAATAGAATCATACAACATGTTTCTCTCACTTAGCGTAATGTTTTCAAGGTTTACCCATATTGCAGCAGATATCAATATTTCATTCCTTTTAATGGCCAAATAATATTCCATTGTCTGTTGTTTATCTGGTTGTCAGTTCATGGACATTTGGATTGTTTTCCTCTTTTGTCTATTATGAATAATGCTGCTATAAGCATTCATATACAAGTTTTTGCAGAAACATAGATTTTCTTTTCTTTATTTTTTATATTTATATTTTTATTTTTAAGATGGAGTCTTGCTCTGTTACCCAGGATGGAGTGCAGTGGTACTATCTCAGCTCACTGCAGCCTTTTCCTCCTGGGTTCAAGTGATCCTCCCACCTCACCCTCCTGCGTACCTGGGATTACAGGTGCACACCACCACATCTGGCTAATTTTTTGTATGTTTTTAGTAGAGACGGGGTTTCACCATGTTGGCCAGACTGGTCTCAAACTCCTGACCTCAAGTGATCTGCCCATCTTGGCCCCCTACAGTGTATACTTTGGAGTGGAATTGCTGACCATATGTTAGTTGTTTAATCACGTGAGGAATTGCCATGCTATTTTCCAAAGCAGTTGCACCATTCACATTCCTACCAGCAAGAATAAAGGTTCTGATTTCTCCCTATCTTTGCCAATACTTACTGTTATCTAACTTTTTGTTTCTAGCCATCCTAGTGAGTTCAAAGTGGCATCTTGTGGTTTTGATTTGCATTTGTCTGACGACTAGTGACGCCGTACATCTTTTCCTGTACTTGTTGACCATATCTGAATCTTAATCATTATTATAAGGTAGCATCGAAGTGAGTAGACTTTAGAATCAAATAACTAACTGCAATACCTTATTAGCAAATGGCCATAAAAGGAGAAGTTTATTAATACTGCCCAAAGTTCTGAACACTGAGCTGTGGATAAGAGTAAATGAATATGTGAGTAAACTTGTGTGAAAGCAATAGCATAGGATACTTCCCTACTGAACTCACTATCGGCTTTGTCAGTCAAAAGACTTTTGTGGCAAGGAAAAGGGATGTATACTTCTCTTCCCATCTCAGAATATCAGATCTAGTTGAAGCCATCGATGCAAAATGTTCTTTTAGACATAAGAAACCTGAGGACTAGGGAATTAAAGTGACCTGCTTCAGCCATTTAGTGACAGAACCCATGTCCCTGGCCCTGACCTGTCAGCCCTTTGACACTGTTTCCTCTTCCCTGCTCCATCCTCCACAGGCTCTAATTCTACTTCTCATCCGTTCTTGTAAGCCCCTGGGAACGCTTTAGACCCCAGATTTTATAATAGGCCCATGTGATCTCCTCATGTTAGCCTGCTGTCCAAAATACCTGTGATTACTTTGTGTGCTTAGGTGTGTGTCTTCGTTTTGAAATATTTTATTGTTCAAAATGCCATGAGTTCAGCATGATACAATCAAAAGTTAATTACCTAAGTGAGTAGAATCACAAGGATATAGGTTTGAATGGTTCCTCACAGACCATCTTCAAACTCTTCTCCCAAAGCAGGCAACCTCCTGTGACTGCCTCTGACAGATGGCTACCCAGCCTTATCTGGAACACTTTCTCAAGAACTTGTAACTTTCAGATGTAGTAGAACTCTAGTTGTCAGTAAGTCCTCTTCTATACTGAGCAAGATCTACCTCCCTAACTTTCTCCATTGATCCTAGTTCTGTCTTACAGAGCAACATCCAATAGAAACGTAAGTTCCTTCCTCTTCTAAAATTCAGACCTTCTACTAGTTGCAATCATCAAATAGTTTCCCTTCCCCAAGGTTTCTCTTCTTCTGATAAGTCTACTCTTGAAGGTCTTTAGAGATTCTTCATACTTGCCTGTATTCCTCTTTCTTAGTTTGCTTGCCAAAATGCAAGCTCCCTCAAAGCACAGTTTGTTTACCTTATTTAACACACACTATTGCATCCCCAGCACCTAAAAAATGGGCTAGCACTTAGAGTACAAGAAATGGTTTTTGAATACATATTGATTGAATACATAGTGATTGAATCCCAGTTGCCCTCTGAGGATGCACAGTAATTTGTGATGTCTTGTATCCAGAATCATATCATATTCTCCAGAGAATGTTTGACTAGTATTAAGTAGAAGGAGATTTCTCCCTTTTGTAGAAGCTTAGATAACTAATTTCATAACCTCATGCCTCTGTGCCTATAACTCTATAAACTAGTAATGAGGAACTTCCTTGCTTTGAAGGGCTATAATGAACCACTGCAAGAAAATTTTATAAATATAAATGTGCTACTGATGACAATTGAACTGATAACCTTTTATAGTTCATGTTACCGTTTCATTCACACTTTTTCAAGTATACTGTAATGACTTAAATGAAAGTAAATGCCCATGTGGCTTAAAGAATTTTAAGACATTCTAATGATGTCAGGATATCTAGCTGAACAATATGAGATCTAGGGCAATGGACATCTCCATTCTGTCTTGGAAAATGAATACCACAGTCCCTTGGTATTCATGGAGAATTGGTTCCAGGATCCATGAAGATGCTCAAGTTCCTTAGTTGGCCTTTATTATTCACCAATTTTGATTCAGAACCTGCAGATATAGGGGCCAATTGTATCCTGAAGAAGGCTTGTATGGGAGAGACAAAGCCCCTATATTTTATAATTCCATTAAAGTTTCACCCTTACGAAAATCATAACAGTGTGCAATGAGTTTAATGTCCTTTAATGTCCTTGAAATACCTGCTGAATTGTAATCTTCTCCAGGTGAATTGGTTTCTCTCGTTAAATCTTAATGATGTCTGGATGTATTAGGCTGTTCTTGCATTGTTATAAAGAAATGCCTGAGACTGGGTAATTTATAAAAAAAAAAGAGATTTAATTGGCTCACTGTTCTGCAAGCTTTAAAGGAAACATAGTGCTGGCATTAGTTCAGCTTCTGGCAAAG
The DNA here is from genome assembly GCF_003255815.1 of Theropithecus gelada. NCBI lineage: Eukaryota > Metazoa > Chordata > Mammalia > Primates > Cercopithecidae > Theropithecus > Theropithecus gelada. The sequence goes on along the minus strand of NC_037668.1, from coordinate 125,198,526 downwards.
CCTCAGGGAGCTTGCAATCAAAGCGGAAGGTGAAACAATAGCAGGTACTTTACATGACGAAAGGAGGAACAAGTGAGAGAGAGAGTATAGGGGGAGATACCACACACTTTCAAATGACCAGATTGTCAGAACTCACTATCTTCACCATCCAGAGTTCTGGATCACAAAGACACCACCAAGCTATGAGGGATCTGCTCCCATGATCCAAACATCTCCCACGAGGCCCCACCTCCAACACTGAGGATTATAATTCAAGGTGAGATATAAAGGGGACAAATATCCAAACAATATCACTGGGAATGAGGTTATGATGCTGGGGTCTACGAGGAGAATACAGGAAAAGTCCCTATCGAATAGTATGAATAAGTAAAATAAAAGCCCAATCTTGCCAGCACTGAGGCATAGCAGGAAGAAAAGAAGTAAAGTAGAGAGTGCAAGTGCATCTAGATATGCAGACAACTCTCCTCCTCTGCCCCCTTCCTGTCATGGAGTCACATCCCAAGAGGGGATGATAACTTAAAACTTACAGTTATAAGGGAACTCAGGAACAACGGGACAAGTGCCAGCATGCTATTCGAGACTCCAGGTCTCTAGGACATCCTCAGCCTTTGAAACCAAACCAAGTCCCCATGGTGCAGGATCAGTAGCACAAAGGCAGCCCCAGGGAAGAGGCCAGATGGATGAACCAGAGGCTGAAGTGAGACTGGTTAAAGCAGAGGTGGCTGCTATCTAGTTAACTGGCAACTCAAAGTATTCAGGAGAGAGGGGGCTCATAAAGGAGACTCAGACCAATTACAGAATACAAAGACACACATTGTCCCAGCATGCTAGTGTGGTTTGAGTACATTCGTGACACCACTACTAATCTACAGGGAGTGGCACATGGGGAAATCCATGTCAGAAGAGATGGGAGATATCAACCTGTCACTGCAGCGCCTACCCTGCACCAGGAGATCTGAGTCCTTAGAATTCTCCCAACTTGTCTGCGTGACTCTCCCACACTGTAATATTCTACTCTGCATCTCCATGCTTAGGTCTTTCTCCCATATCAGCATGAATCCAATAAATTGTAACAATGCCCTGAACAAGAGATATATATGTATATTTTTTTGGAGACAGAGCCTTGCTCTGTTGCCCAGGCTAGAGTGCAGTGGTGTAATCAGCTCACTGCACCCTCTGCAGGATTCAAGCAATTCTCCTGCCTCAGCATCCCAAGTAGCTGAGATTATAGGCACCTACCATCACACAGGGCTATTTTTTTTTTTTTTTTTTTTTTTTGAGACAGAGTTTTGCTTTTGTTGCCCCTGCTGGAGTTCAGTGGCGCAATCTCGGCTCACTGCAACCTCTGCCCCCTGGGATAAAGTGATTCTCCTGACTCAGTCTCCTGAGTAGCTGGGATTACAGGCATCTGCTGCCGCGCCCAGCTAATTTTTTTTTTTTTTTTTAAATAGTAGAGACGGGGTTTCACCATGCAAGTCAGACTGGTCTTGAACTCCTGACCTCAGGTAATCCACCTGCCTCAGCCTCCCAAAGTTCTGGGATTACAGGCGTGAACCACCATGCCCAGCCAATTTTTTGTATTTTCAATAGAGACAGGGTTTCGCCATGTTGGTCAGGCTGGTCTCAAACTGCTGACCTGAGGTGATCCACCTGCCTCAGCCTCCCAAAGTGCTGAGATTACAAGCATGAGCCACAGCGGCGGGCTAGCAAGAGAGGTCTTAAATGTCACCGGGGTGGGAGGAAGGGAGGCAAACATTCTGGGCTCCAGGGGGTACAGGGTTCTACCAGGGCAGCAGATAGAGAGATGCAGGGAAGAGGTTTGCAACAGCACTTGTTCAGGAGCACCTCTGATGCCTCATCATTCCCTGCCTCTTAAATGAAAATCCCAGACCTGCTCTCTCAGTTCTCAGCGAAGCCACACTACATGGTTTCGTGTTGAGTTTGTGGTTATAATTTTGGACAAGAAAGCACTAAGCTCTCTGACTAAATAGCTTTCATCATTTTCTTCAGTATTTATAAGGTTGTGCATGCAGATACTGAACAAACAGACACAGGAGTGACTGTCTAAGAGAAAAGTACATATTGCAATTGTTTGTTTTGGAAAAGTAATTTCCTCTATCAGTTCATTTTCATCAATTTTATCAATTCACTTAAGTCACCTAATCCAAATGATATGCCACATATTGAAGCAGAAATGGGAAGGGTCGAGTGTTTCAAATCTCTTTCAGTCCTCCGTATTCCTGCACTGAAAATCCCAGGCATTGCCAGCTACAGACTTGACTCCATTTTCATAGCTCTCAGTTTGGGATTCACGAGCCTATTGTGTTACTGAGCTGCATGGAGAGGAAAAAGCCATGTTCATCCCTTCAAGCTGTCTGTAGTCGTTATGTGATGTGATGTCTCACCCAGGTTGTGTAACAATATGTTGCACAGGAGTTCCTAACAGGAAAACAAGTGAAGCTTTCCTGTGTGCTGCTAGAATTGGTGAATATTCCCAATATTTTTTTAAAGCAAGGTATAATCAGAAAATATATGATTCCCTTTCTTGACAGATTGATACCCAAAGCAGATTTCACAGATATACTAATTTTAACAAATCCATCTCTGGAAATTTTTTATTTACAGAACTCATCGCAGCCTCCTCTTAATGTAATGAGATTTCATAATGAAGTCCAAATACAATCTGGTAGAGGAAAAGGGCATGTAACACTGATTCTAATAAGCCTGACTAAAATCAATAATGTTGTTAGTTTCCCTGAAACCAGCCTGCATTGGCTCACGGAACCATGTTCTGCCTAGAGCACAATATTAGTGGTTTATGTTGTATCAGGCAGATTTCTTCCATAGTGGGAAAAAAGATAGAAACTTAAAGAAATTAAGAGGTGTTTTAAAATGTGTCTTTAGGCTTCAAATGACCACAAATTTGTTGGCTTCTCTCTTTTAATCCATGCTTGCTTCTGTGGAAATCACTTGATGACATCCTTGGCACCTGCTGGTTTCTCTGTGCCTATTTCTTTATCATCCTTACTGCTGTCTCCTTTCCCACGTTCGAGGTCTCATGAGTAGGAGGCTGCTTACAAGTGTGTTTTGAGGAAGGTGTACAGAGAGAATCCTGTATCTAGAAATCACTGTTAGAGACCAAAATCTCAGCAATACAGACATTCTTTTACATGAAGGCATTGTCTGGTTAAAATGCAAACACCCATGGTAGAGTTAGAGGAATTTAAAATGAAACAGTTAAATTCTGACTGTGGAAAGCAAAGAGAGAGGCCTGGAGGTCCACCCATCACTCAAGAAATGTTTGGCAGAGGGTTCTAAACATCCAGCGAGGGTTTACAGGCAGGAGGGCAGCTTCCTGGGCACAGGACAAATGTGCAAAGAGGGGAGAATGGGAGAAGGGGAGTGAGAGTTTGATTCATCTTGATAACAGTATTGAGTGTTGTCTATCTATGATGCAATTGTCCAGTGCTTTGCATCCATTAACTCACTAAACCTTCAAAAGGCTCTATGGGGTAGATACTATCATTGTCCTCACGCTACAAATGAAGCATCAAAGACCAGAGTCACATCCGTGGTTAAGAGGAACTGTAAATTGGTGATACTCTAGGTTCTATCTCCAGCCTTCCCCTCTGTATGGAATTTCTTGCCTTCATGGCTCATCTACTCTTCTGGTGTTAATAGCCACCTCTGTGTTGTTGACTTCCAAATCGGCACCTCTCTTTCTAATCCAAGCTTCAGAGGCTGTGCAGAAACAGTAACAAAACAGAAAATTCTTGCTGTCAAGTCCAATGACCCCCTACTCCTGATAAGATTTATAGGCAAGTAAAATCAGGTTTATTAAGTAAGTCATAAAGAGGGCTGTGTCGCTTGTGGGGGGCTCTGGGATGGGCATAATGAGTACACATCTTGGTTGATTCTTTGTTTGGAAATATTCCTCAAACTTTATGTCTTAGTTAAATTTACCTAAATAGAAATCCTCTTTTGCCCCTCAAGGCTGACTCTCTGAATCGCTATCCCACTGCATAGAGTTCATAGCTCTAAGCAATTGCTCTAATTTTCCAGGCCACCTGGGTTTGCCTCAATCCCAGTCTTGCCAAATGGTGCAGTGGGCAAGTATCTGAGAAACTCCCGTGTTCATAAAATTTGAGTAGAGCTTCTCCTTGTGACCATTTCATCTTCCAAGGGCCAGCTCACATCTTATGTCTATTTGTGCACTGGACCTCCCATAGAGCTTATTTATCTGATGCATATAATGCACCTTAAAAGTGTTAGCCAATCGTTCATATGTACTTGACATGTTTCTCCAAATACATTGTGAGTACATGGACAAAAAGCACTACATCTTGTATACTTTGAAGCAGCTAAAATGGAGTAGTACTGTGGAGGTGCTCAAAAAGGGTAGATTAATTGGCTGATTACAGAGTGGGTCCAGGATCCTGAAACAATAGAATGAGTCTACTGATTCTGATTTTCTCCATCTGTGTGGATGTTAGCAGAGAGTTAAACAGATCAGAAAAAGCTATCTGGGTTCTGGACATTGTCCTGAACCAGAACAGTGGAGTCTGGTTCAAATTCAATTAAACTTAACACAGGAAAATGCCAGAGAGAGAACAAAGCCAAACAGCCCAAGGTAGCTCCATTTTAATTTCATTTTTAAGCCTAAAATCAAATCAGCTGATGCCGAGTGCCTACTGTGTACAAAGAAGCCTGTGCAAATCGACAGATACCTGAGAGAGCTGTCTTCTCTTAACCCAAACACCTTTCAGGGCAGAGCATCGGACTTGGAGACAGAGCAATGGGCACCATATTCCATACATGCCTCAAAATCCAGGGACAAATTATTTAAACTCTCTGAGCCTCATGGAATTTTTGATTTGTTTGTTTGTTTTATGATGTGCTTGCATCTGAGCAGCAGGAAAGACTAGAGCCATCTTGCTTCCATGTGGAGCCAGAGAATTAAACCAACCCTGGAACTCAGAGGTGGTGCAGTTCAATTTGACACACCAGACTTCTTTAGTCTTTGCTCTCTTCAAGAGCCTGTGCTAGACCCTGTGTTGTATGACAACGTGACTGCGACCCCCAAACTGCTGCAGTTAACTTATGACTATGAAGACCCAAGCTGAGGATGAATCAGTGCCCTATAAGGACAGCAGAGCAGAAATATGACAGCTAGTGCTTATACTGAGGACATCATTGTGCCCCGGAGCCGCCTATGTTAAGCTTCTTGTTGCGTGAGATAAATATTTTCCTTTGTGTTTAAGGCATTTGGATTTGCCCAACCCCTGCCTTAACACTGTCTGCAAAAGAGTAGAAAAAAAAATTCTCCTATCTAGAGTATTTCTTCTTTCCTGCCTCTACTTAAATTTTTTTTTTTACAAGTATGTACATAGAATTTAAAAATATGTACACAGAATACTAAAAATGTGAGGTAATAATAATAACATGTTTCTCAGAGGGATGGTGTGAGGATCAGTAAGATAAATATGCAAAAAATACTGTAGCCTCATTAATAATTTCCTTTATTATCTTCGTCGTCACACCACCAGACTCCCTTCCTTTGCTCTCTTCCCAACAACACTGCCTGCCGTCAGTGGCACGGAGTCAGGCAGGCAGCGCTACAGAGTCCCTTCAGAGCTAAGACAGCAGGGATGGAGAGAGCTAAGTGCTGTCAGTTATGTTGGCTAGTGAGGAAGAAGGGGGTTAGCTGCTTCACTCACAATTTTGGAACCCTGTAGCTATTCACCCTGTTTATGTAACAGATGCTAAATAGAAAAGAGATGTCAGCTTGGAAAGCAGAAACCCATACTAACCAACTCTGAAGTGAGAACTCTAATGAAAGCCAAAAATAACAAAGTTCTCTTCTCTGTGACAAGAAAGGGGTATTAAAAATTCAGGCAACCTGAAACAATCCATTCAAAATGGCATAAATCTTCCTGTAACAGTTTCCCATATTCCTGAATGCAACTTTGTCTACACTCACTCAGGCATGATTGTGATGGAAAGCAAGATGGATGCTATTTATAAACCCATGATTGAAAAAAAAAAAAAAACATTCAGAATTCTGACCGATCAACCAATGTATTCTATATTTTTAGTGGAAGCCATAGAAGGTATAATTCTGTAGTAAAATCTGTCATTTCAGTGATACACAGTTTACATTCATGCTTTTATTTTTTTAAATCACCATCTATTTCCATAGGGTCTAAGTCCCCACTCCCCCGCAAGAAAAAGATAGAGAAAAATCACAAACATCCAAAGTTAAAGATGTGTATATATCAATATATAAATATAATTACATGCCCTGTAAGTTTTCCTTTCCATAAAAACATTCTCACAATTTATATTTATGTAACCATCATTCAATAATGCTAATGTATAAAAATATTGCAAGGAACTGTTTCTTGCCAATGATCTGGAGATATTGCTATTGGCTTTTATTGGTAAGTTTCCTCTGTAATATAGACTGTAATATAACAGTTAGTATATATACAGTCCATTGCATCTTTGTTTTGCACATTCTTATTCAGGGCAATAAAAAAGGCCAAATTCCTTTAGTTAAACTTTTACAATAATATTGTGGCAATATATTTGAAATATTTGTCACTCTCCAAGGAATTATACTGATCAACATACAGCAGACTTTCAAATAAATCTAATTATTTGAATATGTTCATGATGGTTACTTAAATAATATTTAAATATGTAAAGATATGGCTACTTAAAAACGTTGCAGTGTTCCTGTAAAATCAAGGTTTGTTCAACATTGATCAGGTCTCCTAAGAAGTTCCTACGGCAGTGGCAGTAGCAGAGCCAAGGGCCTTAAACATTCTGAAGCACCTCTTCCGTTCACCGGAAGATCTCAGGCATTCCGGATACTGTCTCTCTGCTTTGGAATCCTGCTGAAATGAGCATAAGTGTTCATGTGAGGAAAGTCAGGAAAGTTCATCTTATTCAGAAGTGTGGAAAGGTCTGTGCGGATTTGTTTTAATAGACCCATCCTGGACATTGAGAGAGTGCTTTGAATTGGATATTGATATTTTCATTGAAGCTGGAGGAATCTGAAATGCTCACTGGGGTAAAGGAAAGAGATTATGTTGTGATAGCAACAACAACAACAAAAATAAGAAGCGGTTTCTCAGCCGGGCAAGGTGACTCACGCCTATAATCCCAGCACTTTGGGACGCTGAGGTGGGCGGATTATCTGAGGTCCGGAGTTCGAGACCAGCCTGACCAACATGGTGAAACCCCGTCTCTACTAAAAATACAAATATTAGCCAGGCGTAGTGGCGGGCACCTGTAATCCCAGCTATTCGGGAGTCTGAGGCAGGAGAATCGCTTGAACCCGGGAGGCGGAGGTTGCAGTGAGCTGAGATGGTGCCACTGCACTCCAGCCTGGGTGACAGAGCGAGACTCTGTGTCTCAAAAAAAAAAAAAAAAAAAAAAAAAAAAAAAAAAAAAAAAAAAAAAAAGGAAATGGTGTTTCTCACTACTGTGGCTTGTGATGTAATGAAAACATGGTTATTCACCACCATGGCACACATTTACCTATGTAACAAACCTGCAAGTCCTGTACATGTATCCTGGAACTTAAAATTAAGTTAAATTTTAAAAAAAGAAAATATGGTTATTTATCATACGGGAAAGACCGTAATGTGTTGACTGGTGTGCACTAGTTGCTATTGCCCTCTGCTGGACAGAATGAGCATTTCACCAGGAGGGCTGTGGCTGGGCTGTCTCCCTTGTTACTGGCAGTAGGGATGGATCCGTATTTTTCCAATTCAGATGCTTTTGTTGTAGGACACACAGCACACAGCATCTCCCTAAGGAAAAAAAATCCAAACTAAAGACAAGATACAGAGACTAATTCTTACTATGTGATACTATTAGGAATAACGGTTTTCAATTTGCATAACCTCTGATAATATTTTCTTTTTACTTACCCTTCCTGCCTTCTTTTAAACAAACCATATAAAACTCCTTACACTGAAATGTATTCCATGGGAACTCTTCCTATTCTTTTTCTTTCACTCTCTATCTTGGACATATTATCTAAAACCTTTCTTTTTAAAAGGATGTATCTTACACATATTCTCTCTCTCTCTCTCTATATATATATATATATTTAATATATTTTCTAGTTGTAAAATGCATCAATATAGTGTCATTTCAAATCTACGCAGTAACCATGACATTGCTCACCTCAAAAGGCTCCAGTTTATCATAAATGATCAGTAGCCGAGAGTGTGAAATCAAAGCTAGAGAAACATGAAAGACCTCCTTCTGGTGTCAAGTCCTTTGAGGCCAGTTCGGACCAGCAGTCCAGCAGTAGGAAACACAGCAGTGGAGGTGTGCAGAGGCTTGTGTGAACAGTTCACCGTTATTCACACCCCTTGAGTTTGGTTGTTGAATGGAAGGTTGAAACATATTTCCTCAACTCAAAGCAAAACTAACCTGAAAACATAAATTGGCCCATTTGGGCTTCAAACTTGACTCAAATGTACAAAAAGGGGTTCACAAACTTCAGGGAACCTGATTCAACCTTTTAGTTTGTTAAGAAACCCAGAAGAGAGGGCCTTTATAGTTATCAAAGGTCTGCACGTTACCTCGCCAATGGAAGTGTGCTGTTAATAAAAGCTGCTCCCCCACGTGTCGGGGGCACCAACCCACTGTGCCTCAGAAGTCCCCAAATGTCTGGCGTGGTACCAACCTTTTTTTTTTTTTAGGCTAAATTTATACTCTATCCAGTTAAACTGTGACGAGCAGAGTGTCAGTTACTTCAGTTAAACAAATAGCTAATTCTGAAAATAAAATTAACTTTGATAAGGTTATAGATATAAAAACTGAACATACTAAGGTATTCTATCATTGTTCACTTTATAATAATAATTTCAAAAACTTACAGCAAGGACACTAATGTATTTCATGTTTGCTTTGTATTTTTCTTAGATATATTTGAAAATGTTTGAAAAATGGCTTATAATCCTGTAGCATCTGCTAAATGGTCTCGTAAGTGTCAGCACCTTCGATGTCACTTGCTTTCTATAAATAGCTAACATGCCTGAAGCTTCTCAAACATCACTTACTTTGTTCCTGGGGGTTTGTTTCCCCTCTATGTTGGAACAGATTTTTTTCTAATGTATAGGCAACGCTAATACCATTGTTCTATTTTTCATACTTGGATCTCTTCTTGCCTTTTGTCATATCTGATATTGTTTTAATATGTGGAAATCAGACAAAAATGTCAAAAGAAGAAGAAAGCACTGGCAGAGATGTACTATAAATTGAAATAGTTTATATCTACAGTAAAAAAAAAAAACCTTTAATTTTAAAAATGCCAGAAATGATTCAGTCAGTATGAAAATAAAGATGTCATGACTAAATAAGAATTTTCAGTCTCTTAGCTGTCAATAATTAATAGATTATTTACACTGGCACACTCACATTTCCCAGCTTTCAGGATTCCATTTACACTTTGATCCTTTGCTCAGCAACAAATTTAGCATCATTGTGACCTTCCTCTGCCCAACACCATCCGCCCATCAGACAGGGAGAGAGCATCATCTGATATGTGCATTTATTAAGGCAGCAAGCTCCAAATATTGGAAAAATGACAAATGCCAGTGTTTCCTATAATAAACTGGAAAAGAAACAGATTGTTCTTAAGGAAAAATCAATTAGCAAACCCTCTCTACAATGCTTTTCTTAGGAGACAAGATGTTTGCATCCTATGGTGAAGTATAGCTCTTAAAAGATTGTTTCTGATTAAAATCCTGCAGAATTGATAGCACTTTTGTGGTTATATAATTTCTTCATATAGAGGAAATCTTAATGTTAAAGATTCACGATGTCTTGTTTAATTGCATTGCAAACAATAGTTTAAAATAATTGAAGTATCATTAACACCCTGATCTTAGAAAGCCTAGATTATGATGAAAAAATGTACATTTAAGGGTTTGTATTTTAAAAAATAAAATGAAAACTTATTTAAAAATTATGCCCAAGAAACATATTGTGAAAGTCCACACATCATATTAATGGTCCAAAAAAAAGCAGTATGAAACCATGGAATCTTAAAACTGTGTAGTAATCAATGTGATAACATTTGGTGTAGATGCACAAGGCCGTTAGTGGGGAAAATCATTTTGAAGCTGATTTGTCCTTTGATGTTGATTCAGGTTTGCATATTAAAAGATTTTGAACTAGGCCAAAATGATGTGGAGCTCCAATATGCAGTAAAGATATAAAGAAGAGTGAAAAATACGCACTGTGGCTGCTATGTAAACAAGATGTCAAATATTATTTGTGGATTTCCTTACTAGAAAATGGTTGTGCAGATAATGTGTCAACATTTGCATTAATGATAGCACTATTAATAATGAAACTGTGCAGGATGAAGCTCTTGGTTCCGTGTTTCAGCTTGGAATGTATTAGGGGAGGGAGAGGTGTATTTCACCTCTCTAAAAACAAAGGCTTCAATATTAAGAATATATTACAAGTACAGTCTTCATGGTGAGTACGCAAATATCATCCTTCTTTCCCATGGCCTCTTTTTAGGCCATATTCATTCAGACTCAAAAAGAGAACAAAGGTTTTTTTAAGGTTATATGAGATTGAAGTGACACCTATACTGCTTTTGTGTCGATTTGGAAATTCTAAGCTCTTTTCAACTGCTCCCTGTTAAGACCAGTCAGCAGGCCAGATCTGCTTTCACTTCCCTTGAAAGGCTCCATAGACAGACAACCTTTTTTCAGCCAGTGTAGATCTGGTTTTATTGTCACTATCTCACTCTATAGCATCTAACCAACAGTTAAGATAACTAAAATCTCTAGAATTTATGGAGGGCTTTTATTTCAATGAAAGTACTTTTATATCTATTTTTATTAAAACATGAAAACTTAGGGCTCAAAAGGAATTCAAGTTCTCTGGCCCATTTTTCACCTAGAGGTTCACTCTCATTTGATATGATTCTAAAATGCTGAAAATACACTTTGCCTAAGAAATGAAGGGTTAGATATCAACCATTTCCAAGATCCCGTATCACTATGATGTTTTCTTTCTATGATTCTTCTTATGTAAGCTTCCAAATGAGATATTCCAAAAAGAACTTTGAGAAATCTCTGGGGTTTTCTTAGCAGACTACACTAATGGAAAGTTCTTCCATTAATCTATCTTCTATTCCTTGCCCGGAATTTTATAAATGTGTTCAATTACCATATTAATTACAAAGCCACATGTGGGTGTCTAGAACATTCCAGACCCGAAAAGTATTTTCTTCCAACCGAGTCTAATCATGACCTGAGCACCTGATCTCGTTTACTTTTCTCTCCAGAGCTGTGTACTTGTCCTCTTTCCAGCCTGACTGTGACTCACAGAGGGAAGAAGAACAGGGCAGGTTTTTCTAGTCCAGGCTTTTTTTTTCTGCTGTGAGTACGTATTTTTATTCATTGTGGTAGGTATTCAGTACCCCAGCAAATTACATCCTTCATGCAATACCACAGCATAGCAATTTCCTTTGCAAAATTCCTTGGCAGGAAATACTACCAAATGCTAACTTTGTCCCAGAAATAACTGCATATTGGACCATATGAAAGATTCTACACAATATACTTTAACTGTGCTTAAAGAAATGGTGATGCCAGGAAAATCGCAAAGTATGAATGAAATTTGAAGCTTAGGATAACTTTCTGCCACAAGTTTCTATCCATATGGCAATAATCTTGGGGGGAAATTACCACTGCATTTAAAAAAGACATCAACGGCTATCTCTCTGAAAGATATGCTTTGCCTTGGAGGCAGAAAGATGAATGGTTAGTAATATTCTTTCTTATTAACCTGTTTCACAACATGAAATTATCTTTTTACCAGTGATCTGTGTATAATACAGGATTCTACCCAAATGCAAGAAACCCTAGTGTTTCAAGATGATTACGGATAAATAGCAGAAAAACATTGCATAAAGTTTATTTATTACCAGGCAACCCTACAATGTTTAGACAACTAAAATAAACCTAAGCGGCATTCCATTTGTGACACTGGCCAACAAAAAGGTAAGGAGTTTTCACTAGAAGTGAATTTTCAGCTTGAGCTATGACCTCTGAAGAAATGAGATTTGTAATGTAAATGCTAATAGAGCCTCTTCCGTAGCAGCTTGAACCCACTGCTATGAAAACACAGAATTACAAGCATCTTTCAGCTTCTTCAGTTTAGTTTTAATTACTGCAGAACAGCCTTCTTCTGCTTCTCTAGTCCTGCCTCTGTCAACACTCCACTCTGAACCTGGATTCTCTGAAGCTTCTGTGTTCATAATATAAGCTCGCTCTTTAAGAAGGCTTTGTTTTGCGAGATTCTTTTTAAATCTCTATTTTCAGCTGGATGACTGTAATTCCCTCCCACCATTTCCTATTCACTCTTTCTTTAAATTCTGCCCAGAGAAATAGATATCACTGTGTTCAAAACACTAAGTTCAAAAATTGCAGTTAGAAAAATGACTCTCGAAGGAAACGCACATCCTTATCCTAGGGAAATCCAACGTTAAAATTGGTGTATTGGGTATCCAAGATGTCTGCAGCCTCTCATTGCACTGAAACTACTTAAGGCACATACTACGACTTGATTAGCCTGCTTCTCTCTCTGCAAAGTCTGTTTTCCCAACATTCCAACCTTCCCTCATTGGTTCTCTCTTTGTATCATCTACACCAGTGGTTCTCAAAGTGTGAAATGCAGAATCTTAAGGGTTCCTAAGAACCTGTAATGGTTTCAGGGCATCTGCAAGGTCAAAACTTTTTTCATAGTAATACTAAAGCATTTACCTTTTTCATTTTGTTGACTGTTTGCATGGATTGTGCAAAAGCAATGGTGGGTAAGACTTCCGGTGCCTTAGCAAAATCAAGGCAGTGACATCCACTGTATTACATAGTTATTGTGCTTTTCAGTTGCCTCACACAGTTTTCGCAAAATCCCGTTTCACTTAGAAATATCCTGATATAAGAGTAAAAATCATTAATTTTATTAAAACTGAATCCTTGAGTACAATATTTAATAATATTATTATTTATTTTTTTATTAGAGACAGGATCTCACTATGTCACATAGGCTGGAGTGCAATGAGGTGATCATAGCTTACTGCAGCCTAGAACTCCTGGGCCTAAGGGATCCTCTTGCTTTAGACTCCTGAGAAGCTAGAACTACAGGCATGTGCCACCACGCCAGGCTAAATCTTTTCTTTCTGTTTTTGAGAAATGGGGTCTCACTATGTTACCCAGGCTGGTCTTGAACTCTCAGTATTTAATAATTTAGATGACAAAATAGGAAGAAGACATGCAGCACTTTTGCTGCATATAGAGATACAAGTTTCGTGTCGAGGAAAAGCATTTGTGTGATTGTTTGAGTTGCAAGCTCAACAAGACACTTTGTGGAACACTATTTTTACTTGAAAGAATAACCGACAAGCCATGATTACTCAATCTTGTGTATTTGGCGGACATTTTCCCAAAAACAAATAAAATAAGCCTAGCACGTCAAGAAAAGCAACTGACAATGTTTGCTGCCATTGATAAAACTAAAAGTTTTGAATGAAAATTGAAATTTTGGAAACTTGTATCTAAATGATAAGCTTGCTGCTTCCCAATACTTGAAAATTGTTTAATGAGATTGATGGTGATATCAATGAGTGCATTCTTTATATTGTATAATGAAATACGTCAACATTTGGAAGATCTGCATAACTCCCTGAATTTATATTTTCAAATGACCATTGAAAAATGTTACAAAAGTCATGCGAAGGCAAAACAGTTACTCAAAATTAAAAGCAGACCAAGAGATTTTAATTAACAAAGTATGAAATGTGATTTCAGCTTTGACATTGTAAGTAACCTTGAATAAATAACCACTTGCTAACTTTTGGTGAAGTATCAAAGAGGAATATACACAGATGATGATCTTAGCAGACCATTAAAGTACGCCCCCTTTTCCACTATATACCTGAGAACAGATTTTCCTCATATGCTTTAACAGGAGTAACGTATACAAGCAGATTAAAAGCAGAATCAGACCTGACAATCCAGTTGTCTTCTATGGAGCCAGACGTAAAAGATACTTACAAAAAAATGTAATATAATACCACTAGTCTTTAACTTTCCTTGTCTTTGAAAATGTGCTGTGTTTTGCTTTGCTTTTTGTTTCGTTTTGTTTTTTTGAGACAAAATCTCACTTTGTCGGCCAGGCTGGAGTGCAGTGGTGCAATCTCAGTTCACTGCAACTTCCGCCTCCCGGGTTCAAGAGATTCTCCTGACTCAGCCTCCTGAGCCGCTGGGATTACAGTCGCCTGCCACCATACCTGGCTAATGTTTGTATTTTTAGTAGAGGCGGGATTTCACCATGTTGGCCAGGCTGGTCTCGAACTCCTGAGCTCAGGTGATCCTCCCGCCTTGGCCTCCCAAAGTGCTGGGATTACAGGCGTCAGTCACCATGCCTGGCCTGTTTATGTTTTATAACAACATTTATGTTAGCATGTAATGGGGTTTGTTATTGTAATTTTTGAATTAATAAATGTGTTTAGATTTATCAGTTCTAATTTCTAGTATGATAAGTGTAGATTGATTTAATCCACATAAACAAAAAATCAGGAGAGTTCTCAATAATTTTAGAAAGTATATAGAGGTCTTGAGATTAAAAGGTTTGAGAACTGCTGCTGTACACCCATTCATTGTCATTGTATACTAGTAGGCTCATTATTCCGCTACCTTGTTTTCTTTTAGACACAGGGTCCTTAATGTGGGGTCCTGAGTGAATTTTAGAAAGTTCACAAAACCATGAAACTTCACAGAATTTCACTCAGGTATATTTTTTTCTGGGGCAAGAGTCATTAATTTTATAAAGTTCTCTAAGTCATGAGGAATCACTGCTTTTAGCTAAAGTCAGGGAGTGAGTGTATCTTCTCCAAACTCTGCCTAGACTCCATGGCACCTGGGGACAAACAGTATGGAAGTCACTGGGTTCTCTGGTGTTACAAAAGAGTGACTTAATTCAATAAAATTAAATACTAAATTGATTTACTTGTTCATACTATGCACAGTACTCCATCCAGGAGCCAGAGCGTAAGGAAGGGATGAGGTGGATAGGATGAAGCTCCAATCATAGGAACTCTTCCTTTAGCTTTCCTCACTTTCCTACCGCCTTTCTTCCAGATAGATCGGATACCTTTCCTTTTGCTTCTCTAATGCCCTCTCTGCACATCCTATGATGCAGCATAAGTTCATGATTATCTTCCCTGCTGGACTGTGAGTCCCTGGAGAACAGGAGCTATGCCTACTCCTCTTGGCATCCACTGTGACTGGCACAGTGCCTGGGATATAAGAAATGCTCAATTTTTATCTTTTTTTATGCTGTTTGTTTACAGATGGAAAGAAGGAAGCAGAACACAAATAACTATCATAGTAATGTAAACAATGTGTCATAGTGGCTTAGAGTATAGACTCTAGATTTGGATCTCCTGGATTCCAAGCCGAAGTTCTGCCACTTAATACTTTAGTGACCTTGGACAAACTATTCTTCCTCTCTGTGGATCAGTTTCCTCATCTGTAAAGTAGGAAAAATAATAGTGTCTCCCTCATAGCATTGTTCGGAGGTAATTTTTATGAGAATAAAAGAGGTAATTCTTATAAAATTCTTAGAACAGTACCTACACATAGGTAGGCCTCTCTTGGTAAAGAAGATGAAGTCATTCATATCTGACTAAATATGAAGAATCTTTAGAGGTAGGCAACATATGAGTAAAGTGCATTTTTTTCCAATATCATTTTAATTATCATTCACACTTCTACACATGTTTGATGATAAATTTATAGAAGTCAATATCAGGTAGAGATCAGGGGTTCATCACCTTTTCATCTGATATCTGGTTAATCTCTGATAACTTTTCTCAAGTGACGTGGTGTAGCATCATAAGGCGTTGCGTAGTATCAAATGTTATGCACAAATAGGTACCTAATGGTGGGTTTAAGGATGTTGCAGCAGTCCAAGTTCTTTCATTTTCCTGATTATAACTGCATTTGCATAATGTATGAATTCAAACATTACTGTTAAATAATGCATAAATATTCTCTCATGCTGAAATATGTCTATTTCCTCTCCATGAATTCTGTTGAGTATATCCTTCAGTTGTTGTTCTAGTTATAATGTACTTGGAGATCCAAATACAACAGAACCATGACTGGGGGAAATGTCATAGCCAGAAAAATGCATATTCTCAGAACTGTAAATGAAGTATACATTATTAAGTGTGCCAGGTTTTTCCCTCTTCGGGGTGCATTATATTCGGAATCTAACGTTTTCTATTTTAGAAAGGGCAAATACTTCCTTGATCACCTGATAATTAGGAAAAATTTGCATGTCTAATACAAATGTCCTGGAAGTTCTCAGAAAAAAAAAAAAAGACAATTTTTTCTTTGTTTTCTTCTGTTTTTCCAAAGCTAAATATAAATATGAACATGATCATATACTTTAGAGATTTTCTTGCATACTAGGAAATACTACCTAAATTATTAGAGGCAATGATAATTGGTATGAACTCCCACTTCAACTTTACAGCTCTCAATTTTCCATTTAGTGTACGCTCTATGATTCTCTTATGGAAACCACAGCTGCTTCTTTGTTTTATAAAATATATGTTTAAAACAAAATATGAGTGTTTATTTCTAAATATATTGTCTATTTTTCTTTCCCAAAAAGATGACTTGCCTTTCCAATTCCCTTTGACTTGTAAAAGAGATATAGTCTAGGACTTAATTTAGAATCGACTACAGTAGATTCTCTTGTCTTAGTCTATTTTCTATTTACTGCTAGTATGAAATAATCAAGCGATCAAAACAGACCACATTTTAAAAATTGTATCTTATTTTATGATTCAACATTATGATGCCAAAAGATATCTATCCCCATATTACGATTGCTGTAATGTTACTCACACACATGCAATCACATACACATATGAACAGAGTCTATTTTCTCTGTCAGATGGATTTTCTGTCACTTCCCTATTCTATCCTCTACTTACTACTGCTGATAAAACGGTGTGATGCATTCAAATGTCTCATAAAAAAAGGATGTGCCTTTAAAAGAATGCATTTTAATTCTAAGTATTTCATTACAGAAAAAGATAGCTCTGAAATGCATCATAAGAACTTCAAACTTTTAAATGAAAACTTCAAATATATTTTATTTGAAAATTGAATATACCTGTACAATAAACAAAATAAAATGGACTGTGACATTGCTTGTCAGTTTCACACATGGAACTCCCAAACAAATATTTGCTAAAGAAATCAATTTCATATACAACAAGGCTGTTCATTAAATATTTTCCACTTTGCCATAGATTGTATGCAATGGAGCTATCAAAGCATGAGGTAAGAGCTGCAGAGCCCTAACTCTGGGCACTTCAGACTTAGAGAGCACAAATTTTCAGCACAAAAGCTTGAACCAAATTTGTTTCTTTCTCAACCTCCTTAATGAGCAATTCTAAAGCCCATGGAGCAATTGATTTAAAAACAAAAACAACAACAACAACAATAGGAAGCAGAACACTGGGCATGGAGATCCAAGGACACCTTCCACTGGGGAGATTGTGGCTACAATTTGGAAGCTTTAAACTCCTGCCCATTTCTCTGCATAGTTTATGCCCGTAGGAATGTGACCTACCTAAATCTTAGTAAACAGAGGGAACTGCTTAAAGCTGCATGCTCAAACATTAGATTATCTTCAATGGAAAAGAGGTTTTATAAAAACTTCAACCCAAATTCCACTTGCAAACCCAGGGAAAGAGAAGACCCAACATCCACCACATCCTCAGATCCACTGGACAAACCCCCAGCGTTAAGTGGCCAAAAGAATTGGGACTTCAGCATTTTACTCTTTTTTTTTTTTTTTTTTTTTTTTGTAGGCTGGATCTCACTCCGACACCCAGGCTGAAGTGCAGTAGCACAATCATGGCTCACTACACCCACAAATGCCCGTGCCCAAGCCATCCTCTTGCCTCAGCCTCCTGAGTAGCTGGGACCACAGGTGTGCATTTTACTTTTATCAACTATAAAAACTTGATTCAACCAACCAAATGGCATAAGACTTGGGGGAGCATTGTTGTTTTTATTGAGGTATATTAAATAGTACAAATAAGTTTGAAACTCAAATTGCTTCTGTGAGAATGCTATGGCAACATGGGGAAGTTCTGCAAGCTTTGTAAATCTTTTATCTTGGGTGTTCCCAGAACCTTGAGACTGTTTTGTCAGCCTCTCCACATTCATTCAATTTGGTGGCATTTTCTCTACCTTGCAAAGTCCCTCAACCAAAAGAGCTTATTAGTAGAATAAACCTTTTGAAAGACACTAAATTTCCTCAAGGTGCTAGAAAACCACACATAACGTGAGTCTATTGATTGCAAAATTACTCCGTGAGGTCTGAATATTGTGCCGGGCCCTAATGTCCCAATTGCCTGCACTGACAAGTATTCCTGACTCAAGGTCTTGGGAAGATCAAAGCCCTGGTGACACTTGCACTCCCCATGCTGTCTCCCTTGTCGCCCTGACGATAGGTCCAATCTCCAGCTCTTACTCATTTAGGCAGTTTCTCTAAGGCTGAGACAAAGGAGTGTTTAATCAGAAAATGTATTAACTAATTGGTGAAGCCTATTATAAAAATCCCCCTAATTACTCTGTGGTGTCAAGAAAAAGGGCCTGTCAAGAGAGTATCAGTGCTACAACAGTGACAGCAAAAAGCAACATTTGGAAGTGCTCCTCCCTTGGGCCTTTTCTTTGATTTTTGCCTTTAATACTGATAAGAAGTGACAGTAGTTGGATAAAACAATCAAAACTTGAGTTGAAGAGCTTATAAACCTTCTGACACTTCAATAAACCAAAAGCCGATATGAAACTAGCAAAATGGTTTTATTTTAACTCTGGCTAGCCACACACCACAGACATGACATCCATTTGCAGAGCTCTGAGCTATCTCCTTGATATAATATTTTACTAACTCTCATTTCACATCTTTTAAATAAGAAATAAATGCTAAATTCTACCAAGAGAAATAAAATCTTTTATAATCTTTTAGACAGTTGTTGTCATCCCTCAGGAGAGCTTTATGCCTGCTGCTAAATGTCTACAAATCAATATTTAATATTTTGAAACATGAAGTCTTAATTATCTATCTCCCCTTTAAGCGTGAAACCCATACTGAGTGAAAATAAAACCATTTGTTGGCTGATGGATTGATTGCCACTTATTAGCACTTTTTTGATCTGCAGGTCAGATTACAGGGCTTCATTCCAGACACATACTATCATACCTTATCATTTATGCCTTGACGTATGAATGAGTAGAACAGAATATGGTAACTCAGGGCTGTGTGAAGATCTTTTTCACTTTGGTTTATTGGAGTAACACTGACAAATTAAGAAAGAAATAATCTTCAAGTCATAACCATTATTTGTGTTCCAGACAGACTTTTTACTCTTAGGTACAATAACAATACAAATTCTGATGCCCTATGTACAAACTAGAACATAACAGAGAATTTTGTATATCTCTCCCTACCAAGGAGGAAGGGGGAAATTGTATGATCTTGATCAATTGTGTAATATTACAAAAGCCCCAATTAAGAAAGGGGGAAAACCCATGGGCCTCTGTGTACCTTTCACCTGCCCACACTTGACCAGAAGCCTTAACTACAACAGAGCTGAACCCTGAGCAGGTCTTCTGCCTCTAGGAGTAAAGAGGTCACAACTAGATTGGTAATAAGCTGAATTTTCTTGGTTGTATTTGTCCAAAACATAAGCAAGAGCTTCCTGAAACGAAACACATGGTTAAGTGAGGAAAGGCTTTGTCCTGGTTCCAGAACCTGTGAATGTGACTTTATTTGGAAAAAAGGGTCTTTGCAGATGTAATTAAGTTAAAGACCATGAGATGAGATCATCCTGGATTATCCAGGTGGGCCCTAAATCCCATGATAAATGTCCGCATAGGAGTCACACAGGGTAGACGCACCCAGGGAGAAAGAGGAGAAGGTCGTGTGAAGACAAAGGCAGAGGCTGGAGTTATGCAGCCACAAACCAAGCCATGCCTGGAGCTACCAGTGGAGGAGGCAAGGAAAGATTTCCCCCAGAGCCTACAGAGGAAATGCGGCCCACTTGACACCTTGATTTTGGACTTCTGGCCTCCAGAACTGTGAGAGAATAAATTTCTATTGGTGTAAGCTATAAAGTTTGTGGTTATTTGCTGTGGCAACCCTAGGAATACCCATGGCATGAACACAAGAAGACTTAATGGGGAGCTTGTGAGGTAGACAAGCCCAGTGACAAATGAACTGTACTGACTGGTCCTGAATTCAGCTGGGATGAGAGTTCAACAAGTGTTTAGAGGCTTTCCTCAAATCACATCTTTCTTGTTTACCTTGATTTCTCTATCATTACCACTTTTTGGTCCTTTTTCCGTGTAAATGCACTACATGCCTATACTATAGAATACTGTGATTGTATAGCTTGGGTTTGCACATCAGTTCAGCCACTTAACCTTAATCATCACTTAATCACTCCGAGCCTGTGTTCTGTTATTTATAAGAAGAAGATAATAGTATCTCCTTACAGGTCTGTTGTAAGATTACAGATATATTTGTAAAGTATTTAATACAGTGCCTGGAATACAATCAATGTGCAATAAGTTACAGAAAAAGAAGCTGCTTTTTCCTCTACACAAGAACAGTAGTGTGTATTAAATTTGGACAGTATTAAATGTGGACGTCATTCTGGTTATAAACTCCAGAAGAATGGGAAGCCTATCTTTTGGATGTACCTAGCACAAAGTTGGTGTTAACAAATGTTTTTAAATGAATGTTGTCACCAAGCTTGTGGCAATTTCTATGTCAAATTACATTCCTTCCCACCCTTAGAACTCTACTTGTCTCCATTATAGCATTTTACACAATTGTTTGGTTCCCATCATTCCAAATTAATTCCATTAAGCAAGTCCCTAACCTTACAATACAGTGATGAAGGTGGATCTTATCTTCAATTCCAAATTCATCCAACCTCTAAATCTTATGCCATCTCCAATTTAGGACCCTATAATGGAAACCACATTAATTCCAGCTCTGTCTGGCTCTCTCAGCCCATGTGCTTAGTTTATTTTATCTCTTACAATTTCAAATCAAGAAATATTAGCTTCTATTAAGCAAGTCCTTTTACTGCCTCCCCAAGTTTAGCCTCTACCTTGGCTTAAGCTCTTTGTCATATTTGATTGATTGCCTTGTTCCTCCCATCTACCCATCAATCTCCATGCACCTGAATGCCCCGATCAAGTCATCCCTGATGCCTCCATTCATATTAATCTCCTTTTAAAAATTTCTTTTACAGTGTCTGCATGGCATATTGCACAGATTATAGTTCTTTTCATGATAGTACCTCACAATTTAACGTTTAGTTTTATGTGCATGTGATATACATATAATTCCAATATAAAATCTGCTGCTAATATAATTGTATAGATAGATATACACATATTTTTACATGTATACACACACACACATATATACACATACATACATGTGAGTGTAGCTTGTCCAGGTAATCATACATACTCTCTTCAGAAGCAGTCCACATATTTAACACTCATTAATTTTGTATTACATAGTTCATAACATAGAATATTAGGCCCTCAACAACTATTTTTTGATTGATCCTAGATCAGACACAACTTTATTGTCCAAAAAAAAACCAATAGAAACAAAAAATTGAATTGTATTTGCTTAATTTTTAAAATCAATTTTCCATCTTTAGTATTTTACGAGTTATTTTTATTTAAGCAAGTGGGAGAATTTTCCAATGCCAACCCATCTGTTCCTCCTCTTGACTTTGAACTGGTCGTCAGGCTAAATTGGTAACATCTTTCATCCTGTGGCAACGCCCCCATGTTGTTGCAGGCATGCAATTCCGATTTCATTGCCCTATTGAGCCAAAGGCAAAGAGAGGCAACAAGAGATAAATCCCTTCAAAAACTCAATAAGTTTTAATAATAGCTAACAGACACAGAATACTACCCACCATAGAAATGCTTAATTGCTCTTTGTCATTAAGTTGGCTCTAATGATAAAGGCTCTTTGTGAAGGTCCCTTCCCCTTTGGTATTAAACTGTGAAGAATTGGACTGGAAGGACCTTTGAATACCCACCCACCCCCAACACACACACACACACACACACACACACACACACACACACACTCTTTCAGCTATCACTGCCCTGAAATAATATAAACAAGGAGGAAGCCAGTCTACTTACAAAGTTCTCAAGGGAAGGAATCTCAGTCATTCTAGATAATACACCACAGTGTTTCAAAATCTTCATCTGAGCCAGTTTTACCCTATGTCTTCCAAATCACTCCTGTTTCACTTTAAATGCAATTTGTCTTAGGCTGCCCTCTATGGAGACCAAAAACAAATTAACAATATAAGAGTGGGCCTGAAAGTAATAGAATAGGAGACCATTGCTTCTCTCAGGGATGTTAAATTTATTCCTACATTTCATTACAATATTCAAGGAAAAAATACAAGTGAATTTACAGAGAGGATTCACTTGTGCTGTGGTCATTACAGTAGGTTTTTTAAAAGCTCTTTTTCTCCCAGAAGAAATCCACTAACTGAACATAAGGACAGCAAATGATTTTTATCAAGTTGAAATGTGGAGAAGAATTAGAGAATGTTAAAAAAGCATATATTGGAACATAAAATGATAGAACCACATTCATATTTAGCCACTAATCCATGTCCACTAACTTTCTCTTGCTTCTTTATTTTCCTCTGGAAATTTAAAGGGGGGGGGGGTCACACATTTGACAGTAATTTTCCTATGAATTATGAGAAAACTGAGGCAAATATGTGGGACAGAGGCCAGATCTAGGAGAAGCTATAACACTATAAAAACATTGTTTCTAGTGCTTCTCTTTCCTCCCTCTCTACCACCTGTTAAAAGATAAACTAAGACACATTAAAATTTTAGAGAGTTTATTTGAGCAGACAGCAATTCATGAATCAGGCAGCTCCAGACTGTGGGCCATTTTGAGCTCTACTGAAGAAGCAGCATGAGGGGTAGGCTCTTATAAACTAAAGCAAGGCAAAGAAAATATTTGATTGGTTGTAGTGGAGCAGTTGCCTTATCGGGATCATTCCAGTGGAAAGTCCCTAGTCAGAGGTTAGTTGGCACCTTTTGATTGGTTAAGCCTAAATAGTGGAAAGTCATTAGTTAGGGGTAATTAGTGATTCTAATTGACCTAGAATATGAAATCTTATATTGATTTGGGTTTCACGTTGCTTACTTAACACAAGGCACTAGAGCTGCCCCAGTCTAATGGTCTTTCAACTAATTATTTTAGCATACCTCAGACTCTACTCAACATTCTCATTACTTTTTTGGAGAAATAAGTAAGATTAAGTAAGAGTTCAAAGCTCATACAAAGTGCCTGGCTTTAGTACCACTCAATTAATACCATTTTTCAGATTATTTTCTTAAATCCTTAAGCCTACTCTGTGATATAGATGCTATTATTAGGCAAGTTTTACCAATGAGGAAAATGTGGCTCAAAGAGGGTAAGCAACTTATCTAACTCACTGAGCCAGTCAATGCTTTACCTACCACACTACATTGACTCTATGGCAAAAAGGTGCCAGAATACTCTAGCCTTGTTTCCTTCTTTGTTACCTAAGGTGGATGCAGTCCCATGAAGAGCTATAGCCTTGCTTCAGAAACTCTACATTCATAATTGGTTTGCAAAGACTGAGGTAGAGATGGAGATCAGCTCCAATGACAAAGAAATATAGAGAAAGTCCTTCCTTTCCCTGCCTCACCTACATTCCTGCTTAGCACCATGGTCGCCAGAACCAACCAACAGAATCTGGTAAGCCAACCACGTGGTCAGATTCATCAAACCACTGAAACTGTGGGCCTTCAGGCAGTCCCATCAGTTTGTAGAGTTAAAGAATATTAAAACTAGGAGGCACCTCGGGGGACAAATAATTGGACTTCCTCATCTTACATATGAGAAAACAGGCCCAGAGCTTAAACAAACCTCCCACAATCCCAGAACCAATATGTGGAAGAACCTGGTCTTGAACTCAGGTTTTTGGACAAGACTCAAAAGATGGACTCTTACTTTATCATATCTGTAGTAGCTGTGGCCTTGATTTGTCATCCCCCTGCCATCCCTCGATAGCAAAATGATCATAGCTTCTACTTACAAAATTCCTTCCACTTCAAGCCAAACATTATGACATCATGATACTTTTCTAGAGTTGTAATTCATTGTAGACGCATTTGTGTTTCTGCTATATATGTTCATTACTTTTCAACATTTAAAAACCAACTAGGATATAAGTCCTTAAAGATAGACTCTGTGTCTATTTTTCTCTTTGTGTGTTTTACTCTTTTCCTCACCCTATAATATACTGCAGTTCTCAAATCCACCCAGCAGGCTATTCAAAGACACCTTGCATGACAAGATTCTCCTTTTATAAATATGAGATCTGAGACTTGTGTAAAAAATTACAGTTTTTCATGACTAGAGGAAATTTTTGCTTCCATGGACTTTTTTTTTTACTAGTGAAATAACTTTTCAAATTCCATGAACAAATTTAAAACCAATGAAACAAAAACACACCAGCATTCCAAGCTGCTATAGATTGAATGCTTATGTTCCCCCTACATTCAAATGCTGAAGCCTAACCTGAATGTGATGGTATTTGGAGGTGGCGATTGTAGACGTGGATTAGGTTATGAGGGCAGAACCTTTATGAATGGAATGAGTGCCCTTATAAAAGTTGCCCTAGAGTGTTCTCTCCTTCCTTTTGCCACCTGAGGTGACAGCAAGAAGACAGCTGTCTATGAATCAGGAATGGGTCGTCACCAGACAGCAAATCTGCCAGTGCCTTGATCTTGAACTTCCCAGCCTCTGGAACTGTGAGAAATAAATTTCTGTTGTTTATTACCACCCAGTCTGTGGTAGTTTATTATAGCAGCCCAAACAAAGACATGATCCAAATGTCCAAGACAGCTACTTTTCCCAAAGGCCATTCATATTAGTGAATCATAACTGTCAGAATTACCATCCATTAACATTTTGACCATTCACTTGGTGTGAGGCTCTGCGTATTGCTTGCAGCCACCACCACTATCCTCTCTACAGTATCCCAAGCCCCATAATCAGTCTCAGGACCTCTTAAATAGAACACGATTCTACTTTAATCATAATCAGCAGAGAGAGTTTGGGCTCCACAATTACTTTTAATGCCATTTTCTTGACAAATGTGCATTAAAGATTTGTTTAAATTTTGCTGTGCAAACAGCTCACAAATGAACATGAACTTGCTTAAATATCAAGAGTTGGGGTTGAATTTCAAAAATGGGCAATGAATAGGGGAAAAAAACAGTGATTCTGTACAGTGATTCTGAGAGCAGGAAAGGCATGCCATAGCTAAATCTTTTGCCATAGGGCAAATAAATCATTATTTGTTATCAATACATGATCATTAAATATAAAATACCTCTCTCCATTAGGTCTGAGTCTTCAGAATATAATTTGATCCTTTTAAAAAAAATCACATGAAGCCCTTGGCTAACACAGACATGTTTAATGCCTGTTTTGTTTCAGTTCTCATTACAAAGACTACTATTGTCAGAGACATAATATAATTCCTACCAGAGGACTTAAGAAATAAGATTTAAAACAGGCCAGGGACTTAGTCATCCATATCAGATTTTCCAAAATGTCCAAAAAATTAATCAGTTCATCCTACACTATAAGAAGAGCATCAGTACTAGCTCATGAATTATGGAGCAGTTAGTCCAACTCTCAAAACTGAAAGTTTCTGGGGCAATTCATTAAGAAAAAGATCAATTTGTAAAATCCTGGAGGTTATTAACTTGTTTGGAAGCAGCCCACAAAATTTGTCATGTCAAACCAATTCCATTTTCTTCTTCAGCCGGGGGAGGTGAGAGGTGGCATGAAAGATGCAAAGGAGATGGTTTACTCTATTCTTAATAAGGCTTTGGATAAATCAACATATTGACCAACAACTAATATGTTGTTTGGTTAAATTTAGGGACAACCAAACCACAGAAAGTGATACGGTAACAAATAAGAGAATCAATCCTTCGCCCAATATTTATTGAGTTTCTGGAATGTACAAGGCACCCTGCTAAGCAATGTGTGGGAGACAAAGAAAGTCAGACAGCTGCTCTACACTCAAGACGATTAGCGTGTAGCAGGAAAGGCAGTGTTCATCAACACTACTAGGCATAAGGCCCTGGAGATAGTTAGGCATTATAGAATAAGGTTAAAAACCTGGACCCTTGAACCAGAACATCTAGGTGTGAACCCTGGATCTGTTATTTACTAATAGCATGAACTTTGGAAAGTTTTATGACTGTTGCTGTTTAATTTCCTCATCTGTCAAATAGTGGTGATGACAAGGTTATGTACATGGTGGGGTATGGTTAGTATTAAATGAGTTATCACACATAAAACACTTAGAATAGTGTGGGAAATTCAAGGAGAGACATTATTTGCCATGGTAGATAGTTTTGAAAGGGAGGAGGAGGAGAAGGATGAAGTAAGCAAGAGGAATAAGAAAGACATGTTGAAGATGCAGCATTTAAGCTGACTCAAACAGGTAGGACTTGGACATGCAGAGATTGCGATAGACAAAGGCTGTGGTTTACATAAATGCTATATTTGTTTAGTAATAACAAATGCACTAATGTGTAAAATAGATTTCTGTCATATCACTGAATAGTCCAATTTTACCACATCATAATGTCCATAAAAGACAGAAATGACACACCAGGGCCTGTTGGGGACTGGGGGACTGGGGGAGGAATAGCGTTAGGAGAAATACCTAATGTAAATGGTGAGTCGATGGGTGCAGCAAACCAACATGGCACATGTATACCTATGTATCAAACCTGCACGTTGTGCACATGTACCCTAGAACTTAAAGTATATTTTAAAAAAGACAGAAATGAAAGACAAAAATAAGGACTCATTTACATGGACATCATTATGAGGGCCTGGAAATCAAGGAAAATTAAAAAGAGAAAAAGGGTAAAGAAAAGAGAAGGGGAACCCTGAGCAGCTCAGAAAAAGAAACACACACACACACACACACACACACACAGACACACACACGCGCGCGCGCATGTATAGCAAGAAGATGGAAATTAGAGTAGAAAGGATTATTTCTATTTCAATTTTATACTTATTCATTTTTCCTTTGTTTAATAATAAATGTCTGACTTCCATCAAAAGATAACAGATATCCAGGCTGGGCGCAGTGGCTCGTGCCTGTAATCCCAGCACTTTGGGAGGTCGAGGCGGCCATTCAGGTCAGGAGCGTGAGACTAGCCTGGCCAACATGGTGAAACCTCGTCTCTACTAAAAACACAAAAATTAGCTGGGCATGGTGGCACACCCGTGTAATCCCAGCTACTTCAGAGGCTGAGGCACGAGAATTGCTTGAACCTGGAAGGCAGAGATCATGTCATTACATTCCAGCTTGGGCAACACAGCAAGACTCCATCTCAAAAAAAAGAAATAAATAAAGATAACATTCAAACTAGTATAAGCCAAAAAGGAAAGTTGATTCTTAGAAAAGAATTGTAATCCAATGACTCCAATGGCAAGCAGTGCTGCCAGGCTGCAGATGGTGAAGTGCTATCGGGGGCTAAGCGTGCTCACTTATTCTGTCAGTGATACTTCCCTTTCTTCCCTCGCTCTCTCAGAGCGAGATGGCAGTCTCCAGAGAAGGTGTATGTGGACTGGTCAGTCACCCCCACGGATTCCGTAAGGTCTACCCATCTGTTCTTCCCCATCCAGAGCCTTGTACAAAGCTGGACACCCAGTAGACCAGGAGTTGTTGCTGGAGGAGATCACTGCAGGATTTGGCCCCTGCTTGTTTAGAACCCTCCCCTGCTTCCACCTTGTATCTAGAAATAAACTTGGCATAAATTGCCTACTCAATAAACGTTGAGAGACTTACAATTTATATGGAAGCCTTGGTTTACTCCAATTCTTGACATGTAATCTTTAAATGGGATGCTTTTCTTTCTTCAATATGAGAAATGTATATGTTTGAAGAGGTAGTTTTCTTGAGTTTAAGGGAAACCAACACCTGTGTTATAAGATAGCTAACTTCTTCAGGAAGTATGCCCCTATGTCAGAGGCACACTGTAGGCGCTCTTTCCTGATTCCACTCCTCAGATATACAATGTTTCAACCACTTACTGTTCTTACATAGTCCATATTAGAAGCTGTGAGATCTTTTCTTTATCCCCATCACAGATTCTATGCTCAGATTTTAAAGAAAAGAAACCCTCTTCCCACTAGCAAGTCACATCTACCGTCACAGTAACACATTTCCCTCACGCTGCCTGAGGAAGTGACTGAAGCAATATTGAGGTGGCCACCATGACAGTCAAATGTCAGCAGTCACTGTCTGCACATTCAGCCAAGTTCCTGCCGGAAGATCCAGCTGAATGGGCAGGTTCACCCGGCCTGTGCAACCACGAGCAGTCAATATTTAAATGTACCTAATTTCCCTGCAGGTACAGAGAGAAACTAAATTATGAAGCCTCAAAAGCAACACAGATGGCAAACTCTTACAAAATGCAGGTTTCACCATGCTAGTTGCCTTGGTTAATACTGAGTGTCAACTTGATTGGACTGAGGGATACAAAGTATTAATCCTGGGTATGTTTGTATGGCTGTTGCCAAAAGAGATTAACATTTGGGTCATTGGGCTATGGAAGGCAGATCCACCCTTAATCTGGTGGCACAATCTAATCAGTTTCCAGTGAATATAAAGCACGCAGAAAAACGTGAAAAGGAGAGAGGGGCCTAGCCTCCCAGTCTACATCTTTCTCCCATGCTGGATGCTACCTGCCCTCAAACATCAGACTCCAAGTTCTTCCGTTTGGGGACTTGGACTGGCTCTCCTTGCTCCTCAGCTTGTAGGCAGCCTATTGTGGGACCTTGTGATCATTAAGTCAATACTTAATAAACTCCCCTTTATATGTATACACTATCCTACTAGTTCTGTCACTCTGAGAGAACCCCGACTAATACACTAGTTCTTTACACAAAGTTTAAAGTGTATTGTTCACCTGAGTCTGAACACTCTTCATTTCTGTATATTTTGCCCTCTCAAGGTATCCCACATACATATACTACCTTAAAATCCAAGCTAAGATGTCTGAAATCACACAGAGAGTTTATCTTTGTTTGACTCCTTTTGCTCCAACTTTACATCCCATGGGAGAAATATATGCTGATGTGAGGCGCTACTTCAGCACATTGAAAACTGATCTGGAATTTTTCTGAGCTTTGTCCTGCCCTTCACAATAATCAGGCTTTCTGTTGACAGCTCCTTCTTCACCAATACTCCGCAGCTATTGAGACTCCTTATTCTATGTACTTTGCTGTCTAGAGCCCTATTAACCTCAGATTTATTAGCTTTTTTTTGTCAACCACTTACACTGCCAGCCTCCCAAGAGGAGAACACATCACAAAGCAAAGAAACTCTAAGAGACACATACATAGAAAAATATCTCAAATAGCAAACATTTACTGAAAGCAGGAAAGTCAGATGATAGCACTTGAATAACCCTTCTCCCCCTCAAGAACATTCTATAGATACACTCATGGAAGTTGTGCAAATAAATCTCATTATGCTGCCGAAGTACAGAATTATTGTCTCTCTGAGAGTACTGAGATGAAGCTGAGAATCTTCACAAATTTACTGGTCTGGCTCCAGACACATGCTAGATTATATTTATCAAAATGAATGGATTTTAAAGTGAGTCCAAAATAGATTCTTTCAAAAATCTAAGACTTCGCCTCAGAGGGGCTTCTTTTTTTAAATTCTGTCCTGTCTCTGGCTTCAAGAGAGGAGGCTATGAGGGAATAGTTATTAAAACAAAAAGAAAAAGGTAATTTGACTTAAGTTACTGAACCAGAGAGCTGCCAGATGTCAATAGAGGCAGCAGAGGTTACTAGCAGCTAGGGACCAGAAATAGAAATTAGAGCAAATGTATCCATAGAAAATGTCTGAAAAGTCCATTTGGAGTGATTGTGAGATCCCTAGATGGAACCTCTTCTGGCTGACCAGACTAGGCAGCTGCTTCTTTGGTCAGTTCCACAGACACATTCTTCTTAAGTGTCATGTTCCTAATTATTCCACTTTAATATATCAATCTGATATATGCAGCTTAGTTTAACCGTAAGACCAACCAAAAGGGACATAAGTGAACACATCTTTCCACTGGTTTCATTTGTCACCCAGCTCATACACAAGGTGTTTACACACACACACTGTGAATACTCAATATAGCTAATATTTCTTGACTGCTTACTATGTGCCAGTGCAAACTGGCACTGTTTGATCTCTTTTAACTTCTCTAAGTTTTTAGCTTATTTAACTCTCAGAAGTTCTATGTGATAAGTAATATTATTGTCCCCATTTTAGAGATGAAGTAACATTTTCGAAATGAATGCAAAGAGGGAATAAGTAACTTGTCCAAGCTCAAATAGTAAGTAATGGAGGAAACATAGAAAAACAATTAGTGTAGCTTTAGAGTTTGGCCTCTTAATTACCGTAATTGTCTTCCTAAAATAGTACTTAACAACGAAAAGTGTCCACAATATCACAACATGTGCCTTAAGAAAGTAAAATTTTAAAGTTATTTTATCAGGTTCTGTGCATTTGTAGAAAGACAAAATATAGAGTCATTTAACTACAAGTTCTTTGTTTCTATATATTTTTTATCCTCTAGATCTATATTGTACAATATGAAAGCCATGCTGAATTTCAAAGACTGAGTACCAAAACTGAGACCATAAAATACTTCGTTAATAATTTGCATCAGGTTATATGTTGAAATGATAATTGTGGATATCTTGAGTTAAATACAATACCAATGTAAATGATATTCATTTCTGTTTACTTTTTAAAATGTGGCTACTAGAAAATTTTTAATTCCATATATGGTTCATACTGTAGTTTTTCTTCTGTTTTTAGAGACAGGGACTCACTGTCACCCAGGCTGGAGTGCAGTGCTATGATCATAGCTCATGGTAACCTTGAACTCCTGGGCTCAAACTATTCTCCTGCCTCAGTCTCCAAGTTGCAGGGACTACAGGTGTATGTTGCCATGGCTAGCTATTTTTTAAATTTTTTGTATAGATGGGGTCTTACTATGTTGCCCAGGCTGATCTCAAACTCCTGGCCTCAAGCAATCCTCCCACCTTGACCTCCCAAACTGCTGGAAGTACAGATGTGAGCCATCACACCTGGCCATACATTTTATTTTTAATGGATAGTACTCAATTTATGTAGGTAAATAAGGATATAAATAAACTCTGTCTCAGATTCATCACATAACCTTGAAATGGTGAAGGCTTAGTGGCTCATTTTTATAACTACATCATTAATTTTTTGTACCTCAATAACATTTTAGTTCCTCATAAGATTTTGAAAATTTAGTTATAACTGTCTTTATTTGCAGACAATATCATCTTTACAGAGAAAATCCTAAGGGATTTATAAAACAAAGCTAGTAAGTACATTGACCAAGTTCAAAGGATACAAGGTTAATATGCAAAGTTAATTAAATTTTCATGTATCAACAGCAAATACTTGACAAGTGAAATTTAAACTGATTCATTCCATTTAAAATAGCACCAAGAAATAGAAAATAGGAATAAATTTACCAAAAGATATCTAAAAGTATACATCATTTCTGACAGAAATAAAAGAAGACCTACATAAACCAAGAGATATACCATGTTTATGGGTTGGAAGACTAAATATTATTACAATGTCAATTCTCCTTAATTTGATCAACACGATTTCAATAAAACTTCCAGTGAGCTTTTTAAAGTAGATACCACAAAGTTGTTTCTTAAATCTATGTGAAAATATCCTATAATAGCCAAAACATTATTGAAAAAAAAAGAAGAAAAAATTTCAACTCACACTGCCTGATTTCAATGTTTACAATGAAAAGTATGGTATTGCATAAAATTTTTTAAAAGATCAGTGAAACAGGATAGAGAGTCTGGAAACATATGATCAAGTATGTGGATTTTTTACAAATGTCCCACAGCAATTCAATGAGAAAAGAATATTGCTTCCAAAAATGATGCAGTAATTAGATGGGGAAGAAATTAAGTTTAACTTCCACTTCACAGAAATATTAAACTGGCTTATAGACCTAAAAGCAAAAGCTGAAACTCTAAATCTAGAGGAAAACAGAATGCCTTTGTGGTTCAAGGAGGCAAAGCTTTCATAAAGATGAGACAAAAAGCACTGATCATAAAAAAAAAAAAAATTGACAATTGACTTCATCAAAATGAGAAACTTCTGCTCATCATCAAAAGACATGGTTAAGAAATGAAAATGCAAGCTACAGTCTGGGAGAAAAGATTCACAGTGCATATATCTGACAACAGACTTGTATGGAAAAAAAATTATACCAGATTGTTTATAGCAGCTTTATTCATAAGAACCAAAAACTGGAAACAACCCGAATGTCCATCAACATTTGAATGGATAAACAAATTGTGATATATTCATACAATGAAATAACGCTCAGCAATAAAAAGGAATGAACTACTGATATAACATGAATGAATCTCAAAAACCTCATGCTGAGTGAAAGAAGCAAGACATGAAAGAATGTGTACTCTATAATTTCATTTATATGAAGTGTAAGAACAAGCCCAAGCAATCTGTGGCGATAGAAATTAGAACGGTAATCTCTCCTGTGAGGTATAAACTCAGTGGTAAAGTGCACAAGGAAAAATTCTGGAAATGTCCCGTAGTGTGACAACAGTTGTGCTTAACACAGGTGTATATATTTATCAAAACTCACTGAAATGTTCACTTCCTATCTGTACATTACATTACACTATATATAAATTTCATTTCAATAAGAAGTCTAGTTACATTGCTCAAACTTATATACACCTTTCACTAAATATTTAGTTTACAATGCGATTAAAGTCATCATGAAATGTGCACTACACAAAGGCAGGATTTTTTTTTTTTAACTACTAAATTCTCAATGCCTGGTCCTCTATATTTGCCAATAACAAATAAATATTTGTTAATGGATGAGTTATGGAACACATTACTAATGTCAGCTAAGGATCTTAACCTCAAGTTATATATATTCTTGTGTTTCCAGTTATGTATTTATAGAGATATATTATTTAAACTAAATAGAGCATCTCGAATTGTAGTGTGCCTAAAACAGAAGATAGAAATTGAGTAAAGAATTCAAGCTGGACACGGTGCCTCTCTCCTGTAACCCCAGCACTTTGGGAGGCGGAGGCGGAGGCGGGCGGATCATGACGTCAGGAGATCAAGACCATCCTGGCTAACACGGTGAAACCCGTCTCTGCTGAAAACTACAAAAAATTAGCCGGACGTGGTGGCGGGCGCCTGCAGTCCCAGCTACTCGGGAGGGTGAGGCAGGAGAATGGCATGAACCCGGGAGGCGGAGCCTGCAGTGAGCCGAGAGGGCACCACTGCACTCCAGCCTGGGCGGCAGAGTGAGACTCCATCTCAAAAAAAAAAAGAATTAATTCAGTGGTTACTTCAGTGGTTATAAACGTTACCAGCTTAATAACTAATAGCTAAAATTGTCAGCCCAAATTCTCCAAGCGTTTCGCCATTCATGTAGGCACTCAACAGGTAACTAAGAGATTTTTACATTAAACATGATGGACGGTGTGCTAAGGTTATCTAAACAGATTAAAAAATAAACTTTTGAGAAATTTATGACCAATTCCTAGGGGTTTGGAATATAGTTACACATGTGGTTCACGTAACTATTCCTCTACAAAGCATTAGGGTAGAATTAAATTATTTTCTAGTGAGTAGCCATTTTCTTTTCTGAGATATGATCAAAACTAACCAGACATCAATAAGAATTCTATGAGTGTACTATGTAAAGGAGGTCAAGATCTTTTAGTATTTTACCCTCATAGTTATACTATGGAAGCTCAGTTTATTCTTATGTTTTATCAAATATTCAAAAAAAATATTTGGTTAAAAAATGACCAGGGCTTACATGTGGTAGTCTATTATAACATATTTTTTAAGATACGTGTCCCTGTGATCTCCAAAACAAAAAAAATCTCCACTTTTATACAGTGACATCAAATTTTTTCCACTACATTAAAATCTAAGAGAAAAATTAGAAGAATCTTAAAGTAGATGCACAAACATTTATCATCATTGAAGAACATTATTTTCTTGTGGTTAATATTTAATTCCATGAGTTAAACAAGTAAACTTAG
Organism: Theropithecus gelada; assembly: GCF_003255815.1. Lineage (NCBI taxonomy): Eukaryota > Metazoa > Chordata > Mammalia > Primates > Cercopithecidae > Theropithecus > Theropithecus gelada. The sequence goes on along the minus strand of NC_037668.1, from coordinate 125,164,134 downwards.
ACTTGGCACCTCACAATGGCTGTACCTCATGAAATCATTCACCTCAGGGAAAACCAGTTACATTTTGTTTTACATCAAGTTGAGATTTTCTGATTAATTTTGAGTATCATTATCTCAGGAAACTATCACAGAAAGAAGTATTCTAAAAGAAATACCACATGAAACGAGGTTGTGTTGGCCATTTAGTTCTGTATATTTCAGTTCTGAGATGTTATACCTGGTTAGTCTCGAGAGAAGAGAGAGAAAAAAAAAAGAGTATGTGTACAATAGAAGAGAGGAAGTAGGAAAGACAAGTTGAATGAAGGTTTGTCCCTGAAGAAAACATAAAAATTATCTAACCTATGCAAGTAATTTATACTTTTTCCATTTCCCAAGCACCTAACAGATCTTTTAATGTTTTTTCTTATTTTTATAAAACAATCTAGTTTTGAACAGGTTTGAAAAGTAATATACCTGCATGTAACAGAATATTCATGGCCATTTTTGAACATGCACACACACATACACACATACACACACACATTGTACATACAATTTGACTTCCATAGCTCTATGAGAAAGATCATTTCTGATTGGGTGACTCTGCCTCAGTGGTTACTAGGTAGTGAGCTTTTGGAATAAGTGCATTTCCTACCTCAAAATCAATAATCGTACAATGTTAATTTAGAACATGATCTCCATGGTCACCAACAATTACTATGAGAATTTGCTTTTCACGAAACAGCATTTGCACAAAACTTGTCCCTGCCAATGTATTCTTGAGTACTTACTATATTTGACATTGGCAGCTGTAAGTACCATGGCTTGCTCTTTGCTGTTGGATCTATTGATTGAAATGCCATTCATTTTGTGCAGATAAAAGAAATATGGCTTAGCTGGCTTCTGTTTATTAAGACGTGGCCAAGTAGAAATTTCATTTAATTTTAAGAAGCCATGATATCATTTTCCTTCCATCTTTGCTTCTCACAAAAAGTTATTTGAAATTCGGGAAAGAATTTGAAACCATTCACATGCTGTTTGGAAAAAAAAAAAAAAAAAAAAGCCTTTAGCTTCTAGTAAGTCTTCTACTAACAGCCTTTATTTCCACCACAAAAATACTTTCACTATGAAAGCAAACTGTCAAATAGATGTACTTAAAAAAAAAAAAAAAAAAAAGAAAGAAAGAAAAAAAAAAAAGCATCCACTCTGAATGAAGACAAAAGTACTGATGAAGATGAGTGGAAAAAAGAGGATGGGTCTCCATAGAGCATCTCAAATCAACTTGTAACAAAGCACTTGTTTGCAAGTTTTTCTGTTTAAATGGAATGATTTCACAAAAGAAGAAGGGAAGGAAGAAGATGTTTGGAGATCAGTGTAAATGTATCAAAATGTAAGTATCTATATTAGTTTGCTAAGGCTGCCATAGCAAATGACCACAAACTAAGTAGTTTAAAACAACAGAAATTACTGTCTTGCAGCTCTGGAGGCTGGAAATCTGAAATCAAGGTGTAGGAAGTGCCACTCTCTCTCTCTGAAGGCTCTAGAGGATCATCCTTCTTTGCCTCTGCCTAGCTAGTGGTCGTTGTCAGCAATCCTTGGCAAGAGGTCTGTGGAGCTTAACTCCAATCTCTGCTTGGACGTCACATAACCACCTTCCTTCTGTATGTATCTGTGTCCAAATTTTCCTCTTCTTTTGAGGACACCAGCCATTGGATTAGGACCCACCCTAATGCAGTTTGACTTTACATTGACTTGATTATATCTGCAAAACTTTATTTGCAAATAAGGTCACACTTTGAGATTCTGAGTTGTTGTGAACTTTGGCAGGGACATGATTCATCCCAGTACTGTTGGCTACCTTGGAAGATTAGATTGTGTGCTACATGAGAGTAAGGACTATCGCCGACTAACCTCTGTAACCTCAGCATCTAGCATGAAGTCTAAGTACCATGTAGATACTTAATAAATGTTTGTTTAATAGGGTAGATGGATAAATAAATAAGAAATGAGATAATGACTCAGTGATGAAAAACCAATAAATTATAAATGTTAAAAACAATGAATGTCGCTTTGTGTTGCATTATATTTTATGCTATTTACCTTTAGGTTTCTGTTTGGGAACAGTCCAGTCAGGATCCAAGACTCCCACTGTAGCCTGGATCAGAAAACACTATCATGCCCCTCAACCTCTCTGGACTTCTATGTCCACATCATGAGCTCTAACATAGAATAACTGTGTTAAAGCACCAATGAAGATCTTTCTAGTTTAATCAAACTATGCTGCTCTTCCTTGCAGTACATGAAAATAAAATAGAGCTTCTTATAAAACAGCATATCCAATTAAGGCAAAAGACAGAACAGTAAGCTGTCTTCATTTTATGTCAGCCTCTCTTGGTTCTTTATATACTATTTTTCCAGAAGTCTTGAAAAATGTGTCAGAAGATTTTTTCAGATTTCTCTTGCTTTAGCAAAGCTATGACAGATTATAAGGTTAGCTCTGCCATTTAAGAGAGAGAAAGACATCTCCTTGTCTTTATTAAATGGAAGCAGTGACCAGAATTAGTGTCCTGTGCTATGAGGATACCACTATATTCTCATTTTACAAAGGTGTTAGAAGTTTGGCATCCTAATCATGAGCCAAAGGACTACAAAGAGAAAATATTGGGAATCATTGAGATGTTTATCATTTTCTTTGGTGAGAAACCCTGGGAAAGAATCACAGCTTTAAAAGGCAACCATGAGACAGTAACAAAGATTTACCATCATCCTACCCCCTTAAACCTTTCCTTGTTCCTATTATTTTGTTTCTAGAGCAGTTGAGTGGCATGCTCACGCTACCATTAACTAATAGCCCCTATCAAAAATATCAGAAATTATAACTGCTTTTCTGTAAAGCTCCAAATTTGTGTACCATTTGATAACAATATGCTGGTATTTCAGGAACAGGAATTGGACCCACTCCCCAAAAATATTTCCCCAACCACCTTATTTCCAAAGTCTGAAATTCCATGATCAAGTCACCAGGTATTAGGTAAGACTTTCTCCTACTGTGGAAAATGCAAACACCCCTAGAAATTGGTCCACATTAAAGACTTCCCTCATAATATTTTATCAGGATCCAGAGAGAGGGATTTTTGAAAATTTAAAAATGTTATAGCACCAGTTATTACGATTGATTTTTAACCTCCTTTACCAGGAAAAGCAAAAGAAAAACAGACTCATGCTGAAATCTAACCAGCCATGCTAGCGGAAATCACATTTTTCCTAGTGTACTCACTTTCCTACTCTCTTACATGATAGCTTTTCTTTACTTAAACACCCCACATCCCATTTCCTCTTTTCATTGTCAGCCGATGACCTTAAATCTTATTTCACTGAGTTATCAGAAGTTCTCAGAAGTACCACATGCCCCTACCATATCCACCAATCTACCTGCCTCTGTGCTGGCATCCTATGCCTTCCCTCTGGTCGCTTTCCATGGTCCTAGGGATGGTCAATGCTTCCCTGGGCTGCCCCTCCGTGCACTCTCACCTGCTCAACTGTCCTCCACCTGCATCATCAGTTTCTCCTCTCTATTCATTCTTTCCTATCAGCCTCCCATTTTTAGAAAAGATTTCCCTTGAAATATGATGTTGTCCATTACTATACCATTGTATTGCCTCCTTGATAGAAATCATTCCTAAAAGATGTCTATACTTGCTGTCTTTACTTCCTCCCCCACATCACTCTTGAGCTCACCCCAATCAGTTTCATCTTCACCATGCCATGTGCTGCAAAAACTCTTGTCAAAGTTATCAAAATCTCTATATTAAAAATTCAATGGTTCATTTTCAGCCCTATGTTTTTCCCCCTACCAGTTGCATTTTCATTCTCTGTTTCTGGAAGTACTTTCTTCACTTGACTTCCTGTCTCCACTGGTCCCTCCTCAACTGATCTTTTCCTCTGTTCTCCAATGTCTAAATACCAATGCACACCAAGAACCAATCTTTTGATGACTCCCAACTTGTATTTCCAGTTTTGAAGTCCAAACTTGCATATCCAACTCTCTTTTTTATACTGATACTCAAGTGCCCAATAGGCCACTCAATCCTAACATGTCCAAAGATATCATCCTCATTCGCTTCTTTGAACTTACTCTGTCCCCAGTCTTACTCATCTATGTAAATATCAACTCCAGTCTTTCAGCTGCTCAGGTTAAAAATCTTGATGTTATATATGAACCTTCCTTTTCTCTCATACCCGATTTCCCCTTCATCAGTCATCTTCACAGGTAGACCTTCAAAATGTACTCACAATCTGACCCCTTCTCCACCTCGGCTGCTACCATCAGGTGGGATATTTTAATAGCCTCTTAACTGGTCTCTCTTCCCCATCCCTTGTTTCCTTCCCCATCCTCAACAGGCAGAGCAATCCTTTCAAAACTAAAGTCAGATCACATCACGCCTCTGCTCCCAAATCCTCCAGTGGATCCTTATCACACTTAGATTAAAAACCAAATTCCTCAAATGTTTGCTTATGGTTTGGTCCGCATCACATCTCTGAACTCATCTCCTATTTCTCTCCAGTTTGCTTCCTCTGCTCCATTTTATTTGCTCTTCTTCCAATATTGTAAACACATTCTCACCTAAGGGTCTTTGGGCTGGCTACTCCCTGTGTCTGAAACACTCTTCCCCACATAAACACATGGTTGTATCTTTTATTTTCTTCAGGTCTCTGTTCACATGGTACTTTGCCAGGGAGGTCTTTTCTGGCCATCCCATATTAAATAACAATTCTGCCACCAGAATTCCCAACACCTATCATTGCTAAATATTATATGTATATATATATATACACACTTGTTAATTTGTCCATTATCAAGCTCTTCTTCTAGAAATTGATGCCTATGCTCCCTAGACAGGGACTCTTGACTGCTTTATTCATTACTATATTCCTAGATCCCAGAACAGTACCTGGCCTATAGTAAGTGCTCAATATGGTTTTCTCAAATGAATAAGTGCCCCCTTTTTAGCAACTTCATTCTTACTTCTCCCAACAATACCTTCTTCTCATTTTCCTCTCATTGACGTGATTAAACCAGATCAAGAAACTGCCATCTGCAAATGATACTTAGAATTCCTCCCACAGACAGAGTTCCTTGAAAACTAAACCAAAAAGTAATAGAAAGCTGTGGAAAATTTTAATATATTTATTTTAGGTTAAAATTATAATTTTTACTAGGCCTGCACAGCATGATTTATTTTAGGAAAAACATTTGTGAACCAAAGGAGGAAAAAAAAAAGAAAAAGAAAAAGCAAGCAAGAAAAGGAGGGCGGGAGGGGGTTAGTTAACTGTCAGATCTTTCCTAGTTACTGCAAAGGTTATCTACGAGGATCAGATGTGTGTGAAAACACTTTGTAAACCGCACAGTGCTGCAAACCCAGGTTGTTTAATTAAAATCATATTTTCTTGTTTCATTTTCAACCAAGTCATTTTTGTTTACAGATCTATTTTTTAAAGCCTTTCTAAAATATTCGGGTAACACTTTCTCCCTAAGTGGATATAGTACTGCATTCTAAATCTTGTCTTCTATAAAAAGAGAAAGAACAGTGTGGTAGGCGGAGCGATGCCCCCACCCTTCCTAACTACCAAAGATGTCCATGTCCTAATCCCTGTAACCTGTGAATATGTCAGGTTACCTGGCCAAGGGAAATTAAAGTTGCAGATGGAATTAACATTGCTAATTAGCAGACCTTAAAACAGGGAGATTAGCCTGGATCAAGTGTGCTCGATATAACTACAAAGGTCATTATAAGGGGACATCAGAGAGACCCAACAGAGATAGTGACATGAAACCTGGTAAACGTTGCAGGCTTTGAAGATGGAAGGGGGCCAGGAGCCAAGGAATGTGACTGGCCTTAAAAAAACCAGAAAAGGCAAAGAAGTGGATTCTTCCCTAGAGCCTGCAGAAGGAATGCAGCCCTCCTTACACCTTGATTTTAGCCCAGTGATACTCGTGTTGGATTTTTGACCTCCAGAACTATAAGATAATACATTTGCATTGTTTTAAGCACTGAGTTTGTGGTAATTTTTTACAAGAGCAATAGATAATGAAGACAAACAACAATGTGGCAAAGCATAGGCTCCCACACCAAACAGACTTGAGTCTTAGTTCCAGACCCACCAACCCCTGCCAGCCTTTCTTCCTCATCAGTAAAATGAGAATCATGATAGTGCCTTCTCCCTAGGAATAGCGTTAGGATTAACTATGATGGTGTAAAGAAGTTTAAACAGGGCCTGGAACAAGGCAAGTTCTCAATAATCATTAGCTTTTAGCTTTTAACTGATCATTTTCTTTGAATTTTAAGTATGAATTTACCATAGAAGTCAAGGGCATAGTAAAGTAAACTGCATATGTATTGGAACAAGAATAAAATTTGGAGTTGGAAGAAAGCTATCATAGCGATGTGATCTTGGACAAACCATTTGACCTTCTTCATCTGCAAAATGAGATAATCATGACTGCCCAGTCTATACCAAATTAGGTGCTCAAAATGAAAGCACTTTGGAACTCAAACTCATGCTGCAGGAATTTTTGCACATCTTGTAAATCCTTCCTGTCAGCTTCTTTCGCTGGCATTTGGTTTTGTAAGTGTGGTATAATGAAGAAAGTTTCTCTAGCTATTGCAAGGTTATAGTTAGTTGGGTTTTGGTTATGATCATTTTTTCACTAGATAACGAGGTCATTGAGAGATAATATTAGCCAAACAAGATTTTTCTTTAAATGTAATATGGGTCATAACTATGTCCCAGAGAAGAATCAGAGAAATTTTTCTAAAATCACCATAAAGAATGTGACATTTCTTTCTCTGTATTGACTCTTCTTGAAAAATGCTTATGTTAAGCTCAGCTCACCTTCATCACAATTCTTTTGAACAGGCTGAGTGTCTGAAGACTAGATCACATCTGTTTTTGCATAGAGTAGGAATCCTGTCATCACAAATGCAGTGACCCAGGCAGCCTGGTCCCTCATTTTCTTTTCCCTTCTCCCTTAATCAGATGTTATGTGTGCAAAGTCCTCGATTAGCTGTAATATACCTCGGTTGGGCTTCCACTTTAACACCATTGTTGTTCTAGATCTTTCTCGGTCTTTTATTACCATTATTACTATTATTATTATTATTATTTATTCACCTTCCTCTTTTTCCCACTTGTTTTCCTAAATTCAACCGCTTTCCTCTCTGTCTTAAGTATTCTCTGACGCAAATGAATAGAAGCCCACAATAATAAAACTAAGGTAATAGGATGGAAAATGTGGTGGAATGGGTTAACAGTGTATCCCCAGCATGTCTAATACAGACCTCTTGCTCCACGGCTGCTAGTGTTATGAAACTCTAGGGTTCCTGCTTTCAGGGAGAATGCTAGGTTAATGTGCACCAGATTTCTTTATTGCAGGCTTCTCTGGGCCTTTAATATGCTAGTATACATTGGACTGTAGCACCTAGTGTTTCAGACTTGCCTGCCCAGGAGTTCTTTTTTAAAATGTGGAATATTTGGGAAAACTAGAGTTCTCTGGATCACTCATAGGTACAATCCAGGTTAAATATCTGCTGGGGGCTGGAAGGAGGGGGTAGGAAGCACATTTGCTAATGGCACAAGGTACATGCCAAGAGAGAAAGTTCCAAAATATTGTTTAGGTGTCTTTTAGGCTAACACAATATTGTGCTGTATTAAAGAAAAAAAAAAAAAAGCCCTATTCTAATCCCTTTCTCTAGAGGAAAAAAGTCCACTTAATTAATTTCCTTTTTTCCTCACTCACTTATTTTTCTTTTCCCTTCCTTCCTAAAGGAGGAGATGTACTTCCTTAATTTTTCTCCTTTATCTATTTTCTTCTTTCTATTACCCTTCCACCCAAGTCAAGATGGGAAGACATAGAGATAACTTTACAAAGCATCCAGATGTAGTTTTTTTTTTCCTCAGTGGAGAGATAAATAGGTTATAGCAGAAAACTTTTTATTGATCTTTTATAACTAAAATATTTAAATAATCAGGAATCAATTACCATTCAAATTTCTCTGGCTTTGAGTTTTTGTCCCTTTTCTAAAGCCTAAAGCTTACCATGATCACACCTTATTCTCAACAGCAAATAATCATGTACTTGAATTTTACTATGATCCTATGTCCCTAGAGCTAAGATTGGAATGTCAGAAGAGATCTTCTTTACATTTAAGAAGTACATATTCGGCTTTTTTGATTCTTACATACCGCTCAATAACTAGGCAGTTGTTATTTATTCAATAAAGATGTATCTAGTGCCTGCCGGGCGCAGTGGCTCACGCCTGTAATCCCAGCACTTTGGGAGGCCGAGACAGGTGGATCACCTGAGGTCGGGAGTTCAAGACCAGCCTGACCAACATGGAGAAAACCCATCTCTACTAAAATTACAAAATTAGCCGGGGTGGTGGCGCATGCCTGTAATCCCAGCTACTCAGGAGGCTGAGGCAGGAGAATCACTTGAACCCGGGAGGCAAAAGTTGCGGTGAGCCGAGATCGTGCCATTGCACTCCAGTCTGGGCAAAAAGAACAAAACTCCGTCTCAAAAAAAAAAAAAAAAAAGATATATCTAGTGCCTATTAGGCTCTGTGCAAGGTACCAAGGATTCCAATGTATAGTTTATATTTATAGTTATTGGTGGTGGTGATGACGGTGTAGAAGATAATGGGGTCTCCTCTATAAGGTGTCTGCCATTATATGAAAGGTCCAGTAAAGTGAAAGCTCCCAGCATTCCAAAAAGATTAGCATGGGGTCAGCTTACAAAGAGTAATTATTATTGTTGGTTAGTGGCTTATTGGACCAATCTGTTGTTCTGGATCAGAGGTTCTGAACTTCAGCTGCAAAATAGAATTCTTCAAAAATATTGATGCCTGGGTCCCACCACAAATCAACTGAATTAGAATCTCTGAAGGTGGAGTCTTTGGACACTGCCATTTTATAGAAAGTCTGTTGGTGGGTATAACATCGAGCTAGTGTTGAGAGCCATTGTTGGAGATGAAAGCAAGAAGGGGATTGTATGAGGCAAAAATATCTACATTAACAGTAACTAAATTGAGAAGAAGATCAAAAGAAGAATTATTAATTCTACACAAATTAACTAAGGATCTCAAAAGTTGGGCATGCCACAGAATTATGACCAAGGGTCATAGCACCTAAGAAAACACATAAGCCAGATCTTTTGTTTCCAAAGCAACTCCATTTCCTTAGAATATGCAGAGAAAGATTGTGCTATGGAAGAGATTCCAAATTTCCAGGGAACTCAGCTTGTAGACTGGTTACATTCATCAAAGTTAAAGTTATAAATATTGCACATGGTCTCAATACTCAGAGATAAACATTTACATAGTAGATTTTATTAGCAGACAATTGTGAAACCAAATAATGATTTATCTGCAAGGTTACACACATAAGAACAAATACAATTTTAAAATAAGCTGCTCAGTTCTTCCCGTGGAAAATGGGGAAACAGATTTCTCTCCCCTCCTTTTCCTTGGAACATTTAAAATGCTTCTCTTTGAAATGTAAACCTCAAGGGAAATAGCATCTATCTTTTAGCTTTTGTGGAAATGTAAGTGCCTAACTTCAGTAGGCGCCTTGCTCCAAGTTACAAATCTACCTCCTGTCATAAGAATAGAAGAAATGTGTTTTTCCTCTGGATAAAGCAAACTAACACATATGATCACCCCAGTTATTAGGTAAAATTAGGATTAACTAATGTGACAATTCATACTGTTGAGTCCTCTTACTTGAGTATAGCTATTGTTTATCTTGAAAACGTGTATGTAATGAGTTGTATATACTTGGCTTAAGGGGATGAGATTTCTTTCTGTCTTTGCAGCCTCTTAGTGGATTGTCTGTGATGTGCATCACATTCTGGTTTTATGCTTGTTTAATAATAAAACTGTTTTCTCTTTAAACTACCTTTGTGGAGAGGTTTCCTGGGCTGGGAGAAAAATTTTGGTTTTAATTATATTTTCCCGGCTGATATGGTTTGGATATGTGTCCTCACCCAAATCCCATGTTGAATTGTAATCCCCATTGTTGGAGGTGGGGCCTGGTGGAAGGTGATTGGATCTTGGGGACGGATTTCCCCTTTGGTGCTGCTCTCGTGATAGTGAGTAAGTGCTCACAAGATCTGGTTGTTTAACAAGATCTAGTTGTTTAAAAGGGTGTAGCACCTTCCCCTGCCCTCATCCTGCTGTAGCTACATAGGACATGTCTGCTTCCCCTTCACCTTCCACCATGATTGAAAATTTCCCAAGGCCTCCCCAGTCATGCTTCCTATACTGCCGATGGAACTGTGAGTCAATTAAATCTCTTTACTTTATAAATTACCCAGTCTCAGGTATTTTTTGTAAAAGTTCAAGAACAGACTAACACACCAACACACAGGAGTTACTTACTTAGGAGTGGCTTAATAAAGAGTAAAAAATATTTTCTTTTTTTCCCTCTTTTCCTTCTTATCTCAGGCACATATCAGATATAAATAATTGATATATTATAGTCAGATTTTGAGTTCCTTTTAATTATCACAGGTCAGAGTAAACACTTGAAAATTCATTGTTAAAATCTTTTTTTAAATTTAACCAAAAACCATAAAAGTTTCTGAGAATCCTCAAAAAATATTTGCTGCTAAAAAGAAAAAAAGTATCCATTTTGGCAATGATGAGTGGACATATTTCTCTGAACACTGCCAAACAAATGGTTGAAAAAAAAAAACTAGGATTAAGGGAAAAAATCTTACAATTCTTTCCTGCTTAGTGTCCACTTATGCTCGGGACAGTCTAAGGCAAAGATCTTCACTGAAAAGCAAATTGCATAAGGTAGGCATTGTCATTCTTCCTCTAGGAAATCCCTTGAAGAAGTAAGCCTTTATTTCTATGGAAACTATGGAAATTCATTACATGTCCATAGTTTCCTGATACTAAAAGTATTGTTCAACAAATGCAAAGTGCTTGTTTCAGAAAAAAAGTTTAATTTAACAAGTTAAATTTTTTTAATTTAAAATTTGTTTCACAAGTATTTATTTAACAAGTTAATTTGTTTAAAAAGTATAGAGTGGCTGGGCACGGTGACTCATGCCTGTAATCCCTGCACTTTCGGAGGCTGAGGCAGGTGGATCACCTGGGGTCAGGACTTTGAGACCATCCTGGCCAACATGATGAAACCCCGTCTCTATTAAAAATTTTTTTAAAAATTAGCTGGATGTGGTAGTGCATGCCTATAATCCCAGCTACTGAGGACGCTGAGGCAGGAGAATCTCTTGAACCCGTGAGGTAGAGGTTACAGTGAGCTGAGATTGTGCCACTGGCCTCCAGCCTGGGAAACAAGAGCAAAACTCCGCCTGAAAATAAAGAAAAATTTTTAAAAAGTATACAGTGCTAGAGGAAATCTGTTTTTAGTTGACTGTGCTGAGAGTTCTGATGAATCACAGGTTCTATTATGTCCTGTAGAAGCAGAACAACCACACCCAGAAAAATACAATCCCACTGCCAAAACGATTGGGACATAGCCATTATCAGAGCACCATTTAGACAAGCTACACTAGGGTCCTGGGCTGATCAGATGGATGGCTAACTAGAAAAAAGAGCAGGAAGACCCCGACAGCTAGTGCAAAAAACATCCCCCAGATGTTCAAAACCAGGAAAACTGAATTTGTCCAAAAGACATTTTCCAGAGCCTGGGACTTGGTCGTTGTAGACCAGCAGTAAGGAGGAAGGTGGGGTCATGCTAGATGGTATCAGGCAATTACCAAAATGAGCCAGAGCTCCTTCACTTAGCACAGTGTCTAGGATGTAGAAATTGTGTAATAAATATTGAGGAACTATTATTTTTATTGAGGAACTATGTAAAAACACAGGGGAAGCGAGTTTAAGCACTCAGTGAAAGTTTCAAATCTATACTGGCATTTGGACAGGGGTCCTCAACCCCCAGCATGTTAGGAACTGGGCTGTTTTTATTGAGAAAGACACGAGTAAAAGTGTCTTTCTGTCCCATTCTTTTTTTAAGTACCATTTGTTTGGTGCATGGTAACCTTGCTTAAATTCCTAAGGACAAGGTGAACACGAAACACCTACCTTAACTCAGTCTGTGTGTGGCTTTGATCTATGCCTTAATGCAATGGTCCCCAATCTTTTTGCACCAGGGGCTGGTTTCGTGGAAGACACTTTTTTTCACAGGTGGGGGGGGGTGGGGGGCAGGGGTGGTGGGAGATGGTTTCAGGATGATTCAAGCACATTACCTTTATTGCAAACTTTATTTCTATTATTATTACATAATCACCATAATGGAGAATCAGTGGGAGACTTGAGCTTGTTTTCCTGCAACTAGAAGGTCCCATCTGAGGGTAATGGGAGACAGTGACCAATCATCAGGAATTAGATTCTCATAAGGTGCATGCAACCTAGAACCCTCGCATGCACAGTTCACAACAGGGTTCATGTTCCTATGAGAATCTAATGGGGCAGCTGATCTGACAGGGGGTGGAGCTCAGCTTCACTCACTTGCCTGCTGCTCCCTCCTGCTGTGCAGTCCAGTTCCTAACACGCTGGGGGTTGAGGAACCCTGTCCTAACACCAGTATAGATTTGAAACTTTCACTGAGTGCTTAACCTTGCTTCCCCTGTGTTTTTACTGTAAGTGAACAAATAATTATCCCTTTAGAAGCAAGTTATTCTTTGGAAATTTGATCTAGTGATTATTTAAACAAACACGCATACCTTGTTATTCACCTAAAATCCACCAAAGTGCCCATATTGTCCAATTTCAGCTCCAATTTGCTGCCTCCTCTCAGCAGAATTCAAACTCAGTCAAAAAGTTATTTTATTTTATAAACTAATAGTTTCTTCATCCCAAGCCTTAAATAAAAAGTGTAATAAATTAAATGCTTAATGAAGAAAATACACGAGTGAGAAGTGCTACTTGATCTATATTTAAAGTGAAAGCATAAAAACTACACTTTTGATGCAGATATTGATCATTAGAAACAGGTTCTTAAATTAAGAATATAGATCATGTCACCTTTTCGTAGATCTTATTTTGGCTCAGAGTCTGAAGAAATTCTCCTACCCTCAAATGAAAAAGATGATAGAACCATACACAGGAAAAACTGACAGCAGCACCAATTGGTTCCTCCAGTAAAATCATATCCTCCTTGATTAATATGAAATATTCAATTGATAACACCTGAACATAAATGTATGGAGTCAAGATATCTCATGAGATTAAGTCAGTCATATCCTCTCAGAGTAAATTTATGCTTCTTCTGATATTTGTATTTTTACATAGTAATAAAGTCTAAGTGTAAAAATGAGCTGAAAAAAAGATTAGCTTTGAAAAACAGCAACTCCAAGGCAGCAGGCGTTCTGTTGGTTGCAGCCAGGGCCATTGCTTCATTGTTTCTCAGAATAATCCCATTGACCACGTCAATGAGAAAGCTGTTGCCTGACTTATAATGGCCTCCAAACCCTTCACATAGAACCTGGGTGGCTTCAAGCTGGGTGGAGAAAGAGTGAGATCTTAGCAAACAGAAATAGCATCCAAAGACCTTGCTGTCACCACAGAAGCCAACAGCCCCACATGGCCTCATGGTAGTTCGGAGGAAGTGCACTTAAGGAGCATTTGTTGATTGGTTAAATTTACAGGGACAACTGAGCTTAGTGTGCACTTACTAAATTCACAAGTTGGAAAATTAAGAAATGAAGTATTAACTTGTGTCAGGATGAGAAACCTATGTATTTCATGGATGACAGTAGATTTCTTTTTTAAATATTTCTGACTCACTAGTAGTATGGATACACCAATGCTCCAGGAATGTTCTAATATTTAAAATCCATTTAACACCTACACCTCAAAAGCATTATGTACAATTCATGTGCTAAAAATAAATGTCTCAAAAAGCTAGTCTTCACTGTTCTAGATGAGAGAATGGAAACACTGGGTGGAGGGGGGTTCTTCTTGGGATCAGATGGATGGTGGAGTGACCATGAAAAAAGCAAAGACTAGGTATCATAATTCCTGCTTAATTATTTTTATGGTAAAAATTTCTTTCATAATAAAATATTACTCAAAAACACATTAATAAAACTACCACAGTCAACCAATTCACCCAACTAGATAATTATGTTATTGCAGTGTTTTTTAATTTTTTTTTTAGCCATAAGCAATTATAGCACTACATTCTACATGTAGATATTCTAATAGGTACCTTGTCATTTCAGCACCTTTCTGATGCACTGATATAAGACCAAGTCCCAATTCCCCAGTACCCCTCGTCCTTCAGTGTCCTATTACCTTAAGCAACCCGACAGAGGTGATATTATTTCAAGACATATCTGAAAATAACTTTCTTTTTTTTTTATAACCAACCACCTGCATGGCAGGAAAATCACAGGAAGCAAATAACCATCCCTGCATGAGTCACTGTTGCCAGCAATCTCACAAGGTAATGAAACCAATTCCACACTTTGCTGGTAGTCTGCAACTGATGGGTAAAAACCAAAGAGTTTTGACGTCCTGAAAGTGAAGCCCAGAAGAATTCCTGAATTTAAACAAAGAAGAAAGGCAGATATCCCTGAGTTCATTGTTCTCAGCTATTTAATTGTCCTCCTGATTCAATGTTCATCCAGGTGCATGAAGCACTACTGGACATCTGGAGACCAAACTGAGCTCAAATGAAGAAAATCATGACCAAGCAGAGAAAAGCTATGATTAGATCTGCAGGAAGCTGCAACGCAGAAATTTGAATTTTGAGTTCTGACAAACAAGTTCCTTCAAATTCACTAAAGAAATCTCCTGAAATTTTTTCATCCATGAGCAAGTCAAAAGGAGTTCTACTCAACTGCTGGGATTCTGTAAAAATTCAAACCCCTGTCTACATAGATGGTAATTAGTGTGCCACACCTTGAAATACTAAGCAGAATATGTAATTTGTGAGGTTCTGAACAGGATAAGAAACCTCTTCCCCGGTGGGTTGGGCAGACTGGGGTGCATCCAGAGATAAACCAGCAGTCTAATATGCTTACGCATTCTGTTTTCCCAAAGCCAAATCTAATGAGAGAATTGGGAGAATGAATTTTCTTTCTTGAAGTCTCCCTTCAAGTTTCAGCATTTCAGACAAGATTCAATAAAAAATTTTAATCTAATTTTTGTGCCTGTAAAGCCTATGTAAATCAGCACAAGCCCTGAAAAATGAAGAGGCACTGTTTTTTATTGAACCCATAAATCTAAGAACTTAGCACTTAAAGAACGGTTTTAAATGTTTCCTTGTTTCTTTCTTTCTTTCTTTCTTTCTTTTTTTTTTAATAATTAGTGTTAGAACAGGCAGGGAAATAGAGCCCAAGAGTGTGAGAACCTTATTCAAATCTCAGAAGGAAGAAGTATTTGTGAAACAAACATTGCCTAAATAAAAAAATACCTGAATCCAAACTCAACAGTTCCATGCCTTTTGTTTCAGGGAATTTTGGTTTGGATTTTGGTCACCTTCTATCTGTTTTAAAGACCTAGTAATAGTCATGACAAGAAGGAGATTCTTTGAAATTCACTTAGTTTTCAATGGAAACACTTATAGAGATTGATTTTAAAATTTACCATAAAAGTTAGCAAAAAAGCACAAAGGGGGAACTCTTAAGTGGCATTATTCAGATTTCTCTCCTCTAACAAGTCTTTTGATCAATTCAACTTGGATTTGTATAGATAGGGTTGCCACCTGATTCCCAATAACAAACCAAGAATAGCATATATCTATATACATTATATTCTTCCTGTACTATAAATCACTGCATTGTGTGCTTTTTTTAATGTCAGAAACAACCTCTTGTTTGCTTCCCCGAAAAACTTCCTAAAGTGTGACACAGTGTAAAGCATATGTGTATCTAGTAGATTTAGGTTCTAATGTTTGTTCTGTCATCTGTATCTGTCCTTACAACTCTAAGTGTGGCCCAGAGAGCAGCAGCATCAATATTACCTGGGAGCCAGTGAGAAATGCATAAACTCAGGCTCCATCCAGACATAGTAAATCAGAATCTGCATTTTAAGAAGATACTGAGAAATTAATGTGTACATTATTAAAGCTTGAGAGGCATTCTTCTATGTAACTTCAGCACACTAATCTTTTGTGTTCCATTTTTCTTACTGGTAAAATGAAGGGGATGCACTAAGTGTTCACTAAGATCTTGTCCACAATTTATAACTTATAGCAAATGCAAGCTGGAAAACCCCATTTCTTAGATATTGTATCATCTTGAATTTCCTGTAGAGCTTCCAAGTACAACACCATCTATATTTGGAGACTGAGATTAAATGAGCCTTTGCTGCCTCTAAGTTTTCTTTATAGAAACAAATCAAGCCAAATGTTTCATTTCATCTGATTCAAAATTAAAGCACATTAAAGAGTACCAGGGAAAGAGAAAGAAGGGTACTAACATATACTGAACTGTAATAAACACTTTAAATCATCATGCATTTTAATTTTAACCACAAACCTGTGAGGCGGATTCAATAAAACGTATTATAGATGAGAACATAGTCACAAAAATCTTAGATAATTATTCCGGGTCACAAAGCCAAGTGGTACAGAAAGAATTTAAGCTTAAGCATCTCTCATTCCAAAACCCCTGAAAAGCAGAGTTGCTTTAATAATGTGCTGGCAAATTCAGTGGTATTAACCTCTTTCATTATTTCTGATTTTCTGTGTAAACTAAATCACTTTGAAGCCATTTAAATTCCAATTAACACAAATGGCACCAAAATGCCTTACTTTGGACTCTCTTTCAAACCACCCTCTCTAACGATACATCTATAATTCTAGGTTTTGCTTTTATTTTTCATATGCAATTGGATCATCTCTTTTAATTGGCATATTTAATCCATTTATATTTATTGTGATTACTGATTTCTTTAGACTTATTTATGCTACTTTCCTTTATGTTTTCTGTATACCATATTTTTTCCACTGTTTCCTTTTACACATTTTCAGCCTGTTGTTTGATTGATAAATTTATTTGTTCTTTCTATGTTAATTTAGAAATTATCACTTGTATTTCTATTCTTTTAGTGGCAACATTAAAATTTTTTGCAATCCTACTTAATTTCATATTTTTCTAACAAAACCTAAAGTTTTGCTATTTCTCTCTTACTCCTAAATGTTTTTGTTTGTTTTATCCTCCAAACACTTTTTTCTAGGATATTGTTATTCCCAATAATCTTAAGATAATTAGTGACTATTAATATTCCTTTTAGAGTCAGTAATTAGGCTGCATCATATTCCAATGATATCTTCCTAGAGATTCACGAATTCACTAGTTCATCATTTCTTCATTCAGCAATTACATATGGGCAATAAATTCATTTAATCCTAGGACCTGAAAATGGTATTTTGCCTTTACTATTGAATGATAGTTTAGCTAGTTATAGTTACATGTTGAGAGTTATTTTCCCTCTCTGACAACTTATAACATCTGTTGTTGCTCCTTAGAAGTCTATTGTCAATTTAATTTTACTCTTTTTTAGGTAGTATGTCATTTATCCTATGTCAGCATTTAAAATTTTCTATTTCCTTTTCATTGTTTACAGGTTTTTTTTTGGTTCTGAGTTTAATTGGATTTACTTTTATTTTTCCCTTTCAGCTTGCAGTGTGTATTTTGTGACAATAAATTTCTTGCCTTCAGTTTAGAAAAACACTGATCTATTATCTCTTGAAATGCTTCTTCTTTGCTATTCCCTCTTTTTCCTACTTCTGGAACTGTTATATGTAGTTTTGGGCTCCTCAGTCTATCCTCTGTGCTTCTTAATTTTACGTAGATATTTTCCATCTCTTTGTCTATCTCTCCTGAATAACAGGTCAAACTTTCAGATATTTCCTCCAGTTAACTCTTTCTTTTTTGGCTATATTCAATCTACTGAGTTTGTTACAGCGATTACATTTTTTTATTTCTCAAATCTATTCATTTAAAAAAATCATCTCCTGTAATTGATTCAGAATCATCTATATTTGTTCATATCTTGCTCTTGCTGTGTATTTTTCCTATATGATTTTGAGGATTTTAACCATGTACATTTTAATGTCCTGTTCAGAAGATTGTAATTTTCTGGGTAATGAATTTTACCATTTATGAAATTTGTTGGCTATTATGAGTTTAGTTTTCATTCATAGAATTTTAGTTGCAAGACCAAGTTAACAATTTCCTTGTGTTTTATTTTAACTTTTTTTTTTCCTATTTCTCTCTCGGCACTCACTTCTATATGTCTGGTCTTTTTATAGTTGCCTCTATTTGGGTTACCCAAGTCTCCAGTCAGAAACAAGTCTTGTATTGGCAGCTCAGAATTACCATTCTGGGAGCTGTAACAAATTGAGGGTCCAAGTCAACATATGGCTTGAGCCATATTCAGCTGTCTCTGCTTCCTCCTGCCATGCCATCCAGCACTACAATATAGGCTATAGTCCCTGAGAATGATTTTGGCTTTTTTCCTACTCCAGCTTCTGACTGGAGTGTGGAAGACTTAGGTTCTACTTCCCCACAGAAATTGAAATCTTAACTGCCTCTTTGTACAGTAGATCTCTAGCTTCAGCCTCCCTGTAGTGCAGTAGATCTCCAGCTTTAGCCTAACTTACTGCGGTTTGGTTTTGTTTTCCTGTTTTTATATAAGAAACATTTATATATTTTTTCCAGAGCAACAATGGTTCCATAAATATTATTTATAGCTATCATTGCTATACGTTTATAGTTGCAGGGAGGTAGTTTCATACATAAACTTTCAACCCCACCTCAATCAGATCACTGCCTCTCTAGTCTGAGTTTTAAATCCAAAGAATGGAGTGGCACCACAGTTAGAATCCTTAGAAATATAATTATCTTTTCCTGTGGTCAGATGAATTGTTTAAACAATCCCCATCCCCCTATACACCCCTCAAGAAATCTTGAAAAACAAAGTCATAGAGTCTTAAGAGCATGGCTGACCAAAAAAATGCCTCCTACTCGGCATCTGTTTTTCTATGATGAGTTTAAGGCAAACTGGACCAAATTTCAATCAAATAATGAGGACAGCAAAGTTGATTTTCTTCCCCTCCAATTAATCTTTTCTGCCACTTTTATTTACCTACCACCTCCATGTCTACCACTTCCCCAACCTCAGATATATCAAGCTATAATTTCTGCTTTGTCTCTTTTCTTTTGGAATACTAGAAAAGATTTAATAACAGCCATTGGAATTTTTTGGTTTATTAATATAGCATATTTTAGTGAGTAAATTTCAGACATTGTGTTATTTGAATAGTGAATAGTTTATAGCTAATTGGAAATTAAATATTTTGTTTTCTGTTAAGGAATTTTAGTTAGTAAGCAAGCAAAATGTGATTTGTTCATTCCACAAAGAAAGCTCTTAATTTCACATTAGACCAATTTGTTGGACAAACCATGAAAACACAACAGAGCAGAGGGAGAACCAGAAGGCACAGACTATGATCTCGCTACGCTAGATCGGGAGTCGACAGATGATGCCTGTGGGCCAAATCCAGCCCAGTGCCTGAGTTTGTATGTAAAGTTTAATCAAACCCCTTACACATGGCCTCAGTCTATGGCTGTTTTCACAGCAGCAGAGCTGAGAATTTTCTGCAGAGACAATATGGCCTGCAAAGCTGAAAATAATTGCTATATGGCTCTTTATAGAAAAAGTTTGCAGTCCCCTGCCCTAGATGGTCTCCCTACTTTGTTGAGAAGGAAAATTAGCAACTGGCACAGCAACCAAAGGGAAGTCTGAGAGTCTTTGATGAAAAAAAGAACCTGTGTCCATGTTATACCAACTTCTCAAAGATACGAGTCTCTCATGCCCTGGTTCTGTTTTCTCAATCTTCCCTCTATACACAGGTATATCCACTTTTCCACCAAACTGTTTCCTTCCTCCAACTGAGCCCTTCTTTTTCTCTATACGAAAACCTTAGTGCCTAGGAACATAGATTATATAGCATGCTTTCATTTTATTCACAGTTAACTATATTGTGCCATAATTTCTTTCGTCTGACATATCCCTTTGTATTATGTGTAACCAGCATATTACACAAAAACACAGGGAGACAAAGGATTTCATGGCCCAGAAAGAGAGGCAAAGAGATCAACAAGCACATGCAATAAACTGTTACAATTGAGTTTAATTTGAGACCAAAATACAGGGATGAGATCAATTCCACCTTGGAGGAAATGAGAAAATTTGTGAGGAGGCCTCTTGTGCTAATAAAAGTATTATTAGTGTGCATGTCCTAAAAGTCCCGAAGAAAGTAAGATTTTTATGAATTTGGTATAGTAAAATCCATCAAAATATAAGAAAAATTATTCTAAGAGTATATCACAAATATACTTTTCTCAAATGCTTTAAAGTTGTTATAAAAAAAACAAGTGAGGCAACACGAATTTAATTAAATATACATAGCACATGATTGATCTCCTGCCCTTAGGAATTCATTAACTCTAGCTGATTGGATTTGAATAAATCAGAATATATAGAGTTACCTTCACTGGAGGTTGTGCTAGAGTACAAGCTTCAGATAGAAACATACCTAAGAGAAACTGTGGATAAAATAGGCAAATAGTTGGATGGAAACTTTATGTTGGTTTCTGATGATAACAAAGAGAAAATGGAGGAGGAGGTGAAGAAAAGGAGAGGGAGAGAAAGAAATACCCTCCCAATCAATTTGGAAATTCAGGCGGCAGATCAGAAATTTTAAATATCTGTTCTCTACATGATAAAGGAGACACTGGCAGTCAAACTGTCTTGATTTGGAAATTGATCAAGGCAACTAGAATTGACCCTTCTAAACCCATTTTTCCACTTGATTGGGAGCCAAAGCAGTCTAGCAACTCTGTTTTCTCTGGAGACGAGCTTGCTCTTCCCCTGCAGGCAGCTCTAGAAGAGCACGGGGATAAAACCTCGGTACCACGGGCACTTAAAGAAAAGGATTAAGGCTGAAATTTGAAGACTGGCCTGTTATAAAAGAACTAAACTCCCGGCTGAGCGCGGTGGCTCACGCCTGTAATCCCAGCACTTTGGGAGGCCAAGGTGGGAGGATCACGACGTCAGGAGATCGAGACCATCCTGGCTAACACGGTGATACTCCGTCTCTACTAAAAAATACAAAAAATTAGCTGGGCGTGGTGGCGGGCTCCTGTAGTCCCAGCTATTCGGGAGGCTGAGGCAGGAGAATGGCGTGAACCCGGGAGGCGGAGCTTGGAAGGTTTCAAGTGGAACTAGAACTGTTTGGAATGATGTAGATTTCTTTTTTTCCCTGCATCTGGAGGGAAGTGTAACCACTTATATACCCTTTTAGGTTCGTTATACCTCAGTGATTTTATCCAATGGATGCATTTGATAAGCCTATAAAAGTTTATAAGCCAGAATCCGGGCAGAAAAGGTATTCGATATGGATCTATACAAGAATAAGAGAAATCACACGGATGGACGGACAGAAGGAAGGAAAGAATAAGGAGGGGAAGGAACGAGCCAGCTTCTCATTTCAACCAAGTGGGATCAATGCAGTCTAAATCAAACAGATCTGCTTTGAAAGGACTTGCCATTTACTAGCATGTAACTTTAAGGAAAACTACTTAGTCTTTCTCTAAGGCTTAATGTTTCATTTATAAAATGTGGATAATAGTACCTACCTCATTGGGTTGTTTTGAGGAACAAGTGAATTGCATATAAACATGTATCATACTTCATAGCAGATAGTAAACACTCAGTCTGTATAACTTTTTTGATATTCTTATCATTGCTGTCATCCATATCAAAATGTGGTATATTAAAATTGTGAACTGCATTCTATCAACCAACATCAGAGCTTCAGGAAACCTCTAAGCAAGTCAAGATAGAGGTGTGTACATCTAATAATTTTTTCTGCAGCTAACTTTTATAATAAGAGCCCAGATGGTATCCCTATCATATTTTCTTATTTTAGCCGTTCAGAGTTATAGAATTTTGAGGTGACGGAGAGGCAGGGAAGCCTGTGTTTTCTTTCATTATTATTGGCATCTCTTCAGTCTGCTGGCAACTAAGGAAAGCAGTAAGTCACCACTCAGTTATGTGTGGGAAGATTTAAACCACATCAATTTCAAAGTGTGTCTAGCACAAGAAAATATTGCTTCTTTTAAAAAGACTAATGCAAATCAGATTAAGGGAGTTAAATAGAAATAAACCTGTAAAGGTTACTAAGGTGCTGATAAGCTTTTATAGCTGTAAGACAAAGAAGGGTTACCTTTTATATTTAAAGGAAGACTTACAGAGTCAGCATTTATTAAGGTAAAAGAACAGTAACCCAATAAAAATCCAAACACGCTGGAAGATGTCTGATCCTTCCAGATCTCCAAAAGGACATAAATTCCATAACAAAGAGTGTGTTTTTCCTTTAATTGACAAGTAAAAACTATATACGTTTATTGTGTATAACATGATATTTTGATATATGTATACATCATGGAATGGCTCAATCAAACAAGTTAACATATGCATTACTTCACACACTTTTTTGTGGTGAGAACACTTATCATCAATTTTCAAATACACAAAATATTATTAATTGTGGTCACCATTATGTGTGATAGATCTCTTGTGCTTATTCCTCCTGTCTAATTGAAATGTGTTTTTTGGCCAACAATGCCCCAATTCCCCTTCCCCCACTGCCTTTGGTAACCACCATTTATTTTACTCTCTGCTTCTATGAGTTTGACATGTGTATACTACACATATAAGTGAAATTATGCAGTATTTGTATTCCTGTGCCTGAATTATTTCACTCAGCATAATGTCCTCCAGATTCATCCATATTGTGTCAGAAGACAGGATTTCCTTCCTTTTTAAGGCTGAATAGTACTCCATTGTGTATATATATCACAATTTCTTTATTCATTGGTAAGAAGTTTCTTAATCTGTGATTCTGGAGAATGTTTCCTCCATTCCTGAAGCACCTTCAATATTTCTTTCCTTCTGCCAGCAATCGATAGGAAAACTTATTATTTTTCTCAAAGAATTTTTTTCAATCACTTCACAGACATATTATTTTTTGTGATGAGAACATTTAAAATCTAGTATCTTAGCAATTTTCAAGTATACAATACGTTATTATTAAGTAGAGTCACCATGCTATACAATAGATCTCTAAAAGATTTTTATCCTGTCTAATTGAAACTTTGTAGCCTTTGACCCATATCGCTCCATTTCACCGACCTCCTCACCACCCACCTGCTATCACCATTCTACTTTCTGCTTCTAGTTCAACTTTTTTAGATTTCACATAGTTACTGTAATGCAGTGCTTATCTTTCTGTGCCCGGCTTATTTCACTTAACATGATGCCCTCCAGGTTCATCATGTTGTTGCAAATGACAGAATTTCCTTTTTTTAAAAAAATTATTTATTCATTTATTTATTTTATTATTTATTTATTTATTTATTTTGAGACGGAGTCTCACACTGTCACCCGGGCTGGACTGCAGTAGCATGATCTTGGCTCACTGCAACCTCTGCTCCCAGGTCAAGCAATTCTCGTGCCTCAGCCTCCTGAGTAGCTGGGATTACAGGCGCCTGCCACCACTCCCAGCTAATTTTTTGTGTTTTTAGTAGAGATGAGGTTTCACGATGTTGACCAGGCTGATCTCAAACTCCTGACCTCGTGATTCGCCCACCTCAGTTTCCCAAAATGCTGGGATTACAGGCGTGAGCCACCATGCCCTGCCTAATTTCCTTTTTTCAGAGGCTGAACAATATTCCATTGTGTATATATAACAAATTTTCTTTATTCATTTATCAATGAACATGACATTTATTCCATATTTAGGCTATTGAGGGTTCTCTTTTTTTCATGATTGTCTAATTGTTTCAACATTATTAAGACTATCCTTTTTTTTTCTGTTGAATTGTCTTTGCACCTTTTCTGAATATCCATTGAGCATATATGTGTGGGTCTATTTTGTGAACACTTCATTCTGTTCCATTAATTCATATGTCTATCCTTTCCTAATACCATATAGTCTTGATGACTATTGCTTTATAGTAATTCTTTTTTAAATTTTTTTCTTATACTTTAAGTTCTAGGGTACATGTGCACAACGTGCAGGTTTGATACATAGGTATACATGTGCCATGTTGGTTTGCTGCACCCATCAACTCATCATTTACATTAGGTATTTCTCCTAATGCTATCCCTCCCCGGCCCCCCACCCCCCCGACAGGCCTTGGTGTGTGATGTTCCCCACCCTGTGTCCAAGTGTTCTCATTGTTCAGTTCTCACCTGTGAGTGAGAACACGCTGTGTTTTGTTTTCTGTCCTTGTGATAGTTTGCTGAAAATGATGGTTTCCAGCTTCATCCATGTCCCTGCAAAGGACATGAACTCATCCTTTTTTATGGCTGCATAGTATTCCATGGTGTATATGTGCCACATTTTCTTAATCCAGTTATAGTAATTCTTTTCTTTTTTTTAAATTTTACTTTAAGTTCTGGGATACAGGTGCTGAACATGTCGTTTTGTTACATAGGTATACGTGTGCCATGGTGGTTTGCTGCACCTATTAACCTGTCCTCTAAGTTCCCTCCCTCGTCCCCCACTCCCCAACAGGCCCTGGTGTGTATTGTTCCCCACCCTGTGTCCGTATGTTCTCACTGTTCAACTCCCACTTGTAAGTGAGAACATGCAGTGTTTGATTTTCTGTCCTGTGTTAATTTGCTGAGGATGATGGGTTCCAGCTTCATCCATGTCCCTGCAAATGACATGATCGCATTCCTTTTTATGGCTGCATCATATACCATGGTGTATATGTGCCACATTTTCTTTTTCCAGTCTATGATTGATGGGCATTTGGGTTGGTTCCATGACTTTGCTATTGTAAATTGTGCTGCAGTAAACATACGTGTGCATGTGTCTTTATAGTAGAATGATTTAAATTCCTTTGGGTATATACCCAGTAATGGGATTGCTGAGTCAAATGGTATTGCTGGTTCTAGATCCTTGAGGAATCACCACACTGTCTTCCACAATGGTTGAACTATTTTACATTCCCACCAACAGTGTAAAAGCTTTCCTATTTCTTTACAGCCTCGCCAGCATCTATTGTTTCTTGACTTTTTAATAATCACTATTCTGACTGCATGAGGTTCACTGTGGTTTTGATTTGCATTTGTAATGATCAGTGAAGTTGGGTTTTTTTTTTTTTCGTATGTTTGTTGACCATTTAAATGTCTTCTTTTGAGAAGTGTCTGTTCATATCATTTGCCCACTTTTCTGATGGGAGTCTTTGTTTTTTTCTTGTAAATTTGTTTAAGTTCCTTTTAAATTCTGGATATTAGCCCTTTGTCAGATAGATAGATAGATTGCAAAAAATTTCTTTGAAGAGTTTTTAAATATTTGAATTGAAATACATATGAGCATTTATCCACTGATTTCCCCACCACCACCACCACCCCCATCACGGGTTGAGGGTTGCCCCAAGGCTGTTAACTTTTCCCTGACTTCAGAACCTACAGTCTTTGCAGGAAAGCTGCCAACACAATGAAAGTTTCAGTTCCCATGGAACTGTGCACCATGGCTGCAGCTGAAATCAGAGATGGTAAGAGAGGATATGACACTGGGTACCAAAGGAGTCTACTGTGGTGCCCAGTGTTATTTTTAAAAGTCTAATATGACTGTGTGTGTATATATATATACACACACACATATGTAAACATGTATTACACATTACACATGTATGATGCTATCATACTATATTATACATTATACATGTATCATACTATATTATACATATATATGATATACAAATGGAAAAGATAGTGAGCTCTTAACAGACTCGTCCACGGAGCATGACCCACCATATCTTATTTTGCTTGGGCGGTACTGATGTGGACAAAGGAGGATATGTGTTCACACAGCTACTGAAATGACAAAACCAAGGGGCAATACAGAGATTTTGCCTCTGAGCATTAACTTTTTGTATTCTTTCCTCCCTAAGCTTTACCTGACAAAATACTCTCTGCTCCTCAAATTCATCTCTCTAGATGGCTTCTATTCAGTAAGATTTGTTTCTGTCCTTTGACACCATTTCTTATTCCAAGAGAATTTCTGGAAGCTTCTTATCAAGCCTACGCCCTCATCCTCTTCCACAGTTTGAGTCTAAGACTATCCCTCTTCCTGGGATCCTTTCTAGTAATATCCATGCTGAAAGCCTTCTGTTAGTCTAGGTCTACACATCTCTCTTCCAAAACCATTCCTTGATTTCTCCAGTTAGATGCATCTTCTATTTTATGGTCCTTTTCACTTTCTATCTTGTATTATAATTATTTATGTGCCTATTTTATCTTAGATAATAAAAATCCTCAGCAGCAGGATCCAAATCTCCTTGAGCTCTGTATGTCTCACATCATGTGGCACATGGTATGGCTTGTAGGAGGTATTTGATGGACATTTATTGACTAAATAAGCATAGAGATTGAATTGTCTGCTCTTTGTAGGTAGGAGCTGTGGTAACTTCTCTGTGGGTTCTCAACATTGTCTTGTGCAGCACTGGACCCGTGGAAGAAATTTTTATGCACTCACCACACCCAGTTTCCTTTCCCCCCTGGCACATATCTGGATTCCATGTCATGTCTTTCTTGCAGTCAGGTTGGGCCATGTGACTGAGTTTGGCTAGTGGAATGTGAAAGCAAGTGATGTGTACCACTTGAAGGACTGGTTGGTAAGTGTGCTGCAAAGTTGTCTGTGCTCTCACTTTTCCCTTCATTCAGAAAATCTAGCAGAGGATATCCCACCCCAGAGGATGGGGGAGCCCCCAGATGCAACAAACATAGCTCCCTGAAAGGCTGCATGGCAACGGGCTCCCCTCATCCCTTCTCTGACCCATATGAGGCTGGAACATGAGTGACACCTAAACCTCTGGTAAGCAGCCACTGAGACATCCTGGTTATTTATTGTGGTACTAAAATACTCTGACTAATACAGACATTTAGATGTTTTTAACTGATTTTATTAACTCTAGTAAGAAACAGAAGTACCATATTTCTTTGAATTTAAGACATCATCAAATGTAAGACACATCATTATTTTATGTTTCATAAAATAAAAAGAATGAGTGCTGCTAATCAAGCTGTGACAATCCATTCTAATTTCTGAGAAGTTAAATGTGCAAAAAAGTGAATCTTAGAACTAATGAAATACATGAAATACAATTTACACGTAAAATACTTCGATAAAATATGAAATTCTTTAGCGAAATATTCAATGTTTTTCTTCAACATGCATTCATTAATCACCTCTTTTATGCTTAGTATTATGTTTGGTCCTGAAAGTAAAATGAGAATAGAACATAGTCCTTGCCCTCAAGAAATTCACAGACTAGTAGAAGAGACTAATATGTTAAAATAATTAAAATTCAGTTTAGCAGCAATAAGAATATAGCTAATATGTACTGTATATGATATGTACTAGATACTGTCAATTACACATGTTTTCAAGCATGTGTCAATCCCATGGGAAGAGTATTATTTTATCTATTTTATGACCGTGCTGTCCAATAAGTATACTGATGGAGGTCAGTCTATCCAGTCCAGCAATGGCATTATAAAGGGAGTCACTAAGTACATGATTGAGGTGGGCTAGGGTAGGAGGTACAACACACACAGGGTCAAGGACCATTTTATAGAGAAGATAGGGCTTTAACTAACTGTGCCTTGAAACTAAAAAATGGTGTCCAGAAGGGCAAGACAGAAGGGCATTCCAGAATAAAGGAACAGTGTGTGCAGAACCAAAAGATAATGAATAATTGCAAAATGCTGATGTATACTATGTGAGGTTATGGGAGGTAAAGAAAGTTGAGTAGGGGGAGAGTAGTGGATAGTTCACAATGAGCTTCATGTATGATGTTCAAGTGTTTGAACTGATTTATAGGATGATGAGAATTTTAGAGAGGTTTTAGGGAGGAGTGGAAGTAACAGTGGACATTCCTAAAATAAGGTCAAAAATGACCATTTAAAAAATACTTCTTAATACTGTCTACATTTGTAGAAATTGAGATCAAATTAGCAAAGAAATAGGATTATGTCTCACTATCAGTCAGTCAACAAGAATAAAAGGTAAATAGTGAGATCCATTAAGATGGCAAAAACATCAAGAACATTTATTACTGAAATTCATTTGAATTGATTTCATATTGCACATGCATAAAAAGATAATTTTCTATTCCTTTTGCAGTTTTGTGAGTTATTACCTTAAAAAGAAGACTTTATAGCAATCATCCACAAATCCATTCAGTTCACTTATTACCTCTGGAATATTTTCTTTCAAAGAATATTTCTAGGAGCAATTTTAACCAGCCCAAGTTTCAAGCTTTAAAGAGTCACTATTTTGCATACACAGTAAGTACTTTTTCTGAAAATTTTGTTATAGATTCATAATTCTCAGTGGGCTACCCCTGTTAATATGCACTCACAGTGGCATGTAGCCCTAGGAATCATTATTATATTAAGAATAATGTAAAGACACTTAAACTTATTCTGTATCATCATGCATATTACCAAGTGTGTGCCATTATGAATAGCAGTCATAGCACACCGCATAATGGTATGTTAAAGACAACGTTGTGGTGTAAACTAAATGCATATTAAGAATACACAAAACTCTGCTAAATTTTAATCGTCCTTATTCATAGGACACAGAGCTCTAATGATCCTCAAAATGCGTGTGATTTAAATAAGCCATCTTTATTCCATTCCATTTAAACCCTTGGTGTGAGTTAATCGGCTTTGGTGGGCTCATTCCTACTGATGAACATGAAAAAACCTTAGCTCACACATAGAGAAATGTACGGTAAGTGGTGAACAAATAAAGTGAATCATCTCTAATCTACCTCACCAAAAGCACCCTACTCAACTCCAAGCCTAATCCTACAGTTAGATGAATTTAGAAGGGACTCCCTAATTGATCTCCCTTTCTGAAAGCTGATTTCCAGAAGATTTGCTTATAAAGGAATTACAGCTAAATAAGAATGTTGCCAAAGTTACTCTAGGAGTGCTAAGGAAATATGTTATTGTTGCTCTGATACTTTATTTAAGAAGTAGTAGATGCAGACAACCTCAGTTTAGGAAAGCCATAAATTCTGGGTCCTTTTAGCTTGCATAGACTAGTTAGTCTCTTAGACTCCTCAGGATTATAATTCTAACTCCATTCATGCCGTGATTGCATCCTGTAGCCTTTCTGAAAACCAAATAAATAATGCTGGATGAAGCCTAC
Organism: Theropithecus gelada; assembly: GCF_003255815.1. Classification (NCBI taxonomy): domain Eukaryota; kingdom Metazoa; phylum Chordata; class Mammalia; order Primates; family Cercopithecidae; genus Theropithecus; species Theropithecus gelada. The sequence continues at coordinate 125,134,869 of NC_037668.1, read as the reverse complement.
AGTGTCTTCTGAGTTTGTCTAAACTCAAGATCAATGCTGCTGTCAAGCAGAGACGGCATAGCAATCACAGAACAGATTTGGGTCCTATGCCAGGAGGCTAGTAAACATAATTATGAAGAGTGTTCTTCCTTTGAAAATATGTCATAGATTCCAAACAAAAACTTTCCAGTAAAATCTGATCAGACTTCAGTTAATTTTGAAGAAGGAATTGAGGCTGCTTATGTCTCCCATATTTCCATATCTAACTGATCACCAAGCAGGCCTATTCTATTAAACTCTTGTCTTGAACCTATTCTGTCCACTGTACCCTCACTTCCATTGTATTGGTTTGTAAGCTAATCATTTCATTTCTAAATTAGTTCAATAAAAGGAGAATTGAATTTACTGTCTTCTTTCTGTCTCCCCTCCTACCAAAGCATCCCTCACACACAAGAGTGATCTAAAATAGTATACAGGCTATATACTAAGGAGCTAAGTCTCTTTCAATTGTCCTTTCTAGTCACACATTCTATTGCTTCAGACACACACACACACACACACACACACACACACACACACACACACACACAAAATTTACATCCATCCATCCATGTTAGGAGGCTTGCCCCAGTTCATCACTGTCTATGACCATGGGGGTAAGTCTGTATAATTCTGGAGATTGGTCAGCAAGCCTATATTAAGCTACATTCTCCAACTTGGCATGTATTGGTTTAAAAAATATATTTCTTTTCTCTATCTGCTACTCCATTGTCTTTTTTAATGATTTGTTCCAAATCCCAGATAGAGAAGAATGATGCTATAATTGGCCACTTCCAAATACTCCAATACCCTTATGCCTGAAATATGTACCTGTCTTCCACCCTTGCCATTCTCTGTCTTACCTGCAAAACTTAGTCTAAAGATCTCTGCCTTTATAAAGCCTGTCCTGACAGTCAACGTATTAGAGTTTAAGGATGCCAATTACATTTTTTCTTCAAAACAATAGGTATTAGACACATGAGTGAAAACAGGGCTTGAAATGTTCAGTTATTAGTGGTAAGGCTGGATTGGAGAATTGAGTAGAGCCTCGTAACCACTGGCTACCCAGACACATTCAAGCACACACACTAGTGACAGACAAAAAGACAGAAGAGTCATCTCCCTCATCCTTTCCCAGAGCTTGATCTACTGAGAATCTGACCCCCTGGAAATTATAAGGAAAGTATGTGTCTTCCAAAGAAACCAGTTGTAGAAATCAAGTGTCTGCATCATACATAAACAGTTTATCAATGCCAAGTGGAAAAGTGAGACCCAGAGAATGTCAGGTTCTTACCAATCTCAGTAATGAGTTAATTCAGGTGAGAGAATAGAGAAGGGAGAGGCTTCTATAATGGCAATTTCTGATGTCAACTTGACTAGCTGAGGAGTGGTAAAACATTATTTCTGGTGTGTCTGTGAATGTGTTTCTGGAAGAGACTGGTATTTGAATCAGTGGACTGAGTAAAGAAGATCTAAGCTCATCAATGTGGTTGGGCATCATCCAATCCATGGAAGGTCTCAATAGAATAAAAAGGCAAAGAAAGAATGAATTTGGTCTCTCACTGTTTGAGCTAGGATATTCCTCTTTTCCCACCATCAGAGGTCAGTGCTCCTGGTTCTCGGGCCTTCGTATTGGTATTGAATTGTACCACCTGCTTTCCTACTTCTACACGTTGTTGACAGTAGATCTTGAAAGGTCTTGTTCTGTATAATCACAATACAAATATATATATATTAGACATAATATATGTATATGTCTATTTCCTATTGGTTCTTTCTCCCTGGAGAACTCTAACTACTAATATATCTCCCTCCCCATAACTTCCTCAAGAGACCTTAATTGTTAGAGGAAGTTTATTTATGTATGAGTAAAGATGGGAAACAGGGAAAGAATAATTGTCTCCCCTAATATTCCCCAACCTAATTTTCTTAACCCCAAACTCTCCTGCCTGCCCCATTAAGTTTACACATTCCTCTATTAATACACTAATTGTTTTTGCTCTATGTGTGTCTGTATTTATATGTATGTATTTCTGGAATATTGGATTTTTAAAAATGTAAGTATTTGTCTATGTTCCAGTGTTTGGCTAATACTCGTTTCTCAGTAAATATATACTGCCTGAATGGATAAGGCAGAATCGTCAAATATGACAAATAGAAAGGGATGTTAGAAATTATCTGCTTTGATTTCACATCTAAAGCCAAGAATCTTACAGACAACATCCCTGAGCATCGACTAGTCACTGTTTGGACACTTCTGAAAACTCCACAAGTTTTATCTAGACATAGAGAAGATAAAAATATCACCTCTATGTGTTCAGACATATACAACATCATTTCTTTGGTATTCTTGCCAAAAATACAAAGGTTTATTCCAAGAATGAGAAAATATTAGACAAAAAAAAAAAAATGGAAGGACGTTCTACAGAATAACTTACCAGTATTCTCCAAAAGTGGAAAGATCATGAAAGACCAAGAGAGACTGAGGAACTGTTGCAGAGTGTAGAGACACAAGACATAACAACTAAATGCAATGTAGGATCCTGGATAGGATCCGGGAACAGAAAAAAAGACAAATATTGGAAAAATTGGAAGTTAAAATAAGGTATGAAGTTTAGATAAGAGCATTCAATCAATAATTTCCTTGTTTTGACAATTGGATGATGGTTTTTTAACATGTTAACATTAGGGGACGTGAGATAAGGCATATATAGCTACTCTCTGTACTATCTTTGCAAGTTTTCTATGAATCTAAAATAAGTTCAAAACAAAAAGTTTTTAAAAATCACCTCTATAATACATATAGGCATGCGGGTTTACAATAGTTTAAAATCCTCCCAATCTTTTGGTCTACTCAGCACAGTAGTGACAGCCATAAAATTTTATGTGGGGTACAATGACACTATCAGGCATCACAGCAAGTTAGAAATCGCTCAGTGTCTGTGGTTAAGCAGCACATGGTATACAAGCATTTCCATAATTCATTTTTACTAACTAATCTGTCTCTTTGCATGGGTCTGAACTCCAGAGCTAAAACAGCTCTCTTATATTCAGGATTAATTTATGATTGAGAAAAGTCAGGTAGCAGGGTGATGCAAACATCTGAAATGGGTGCACAGGAATTTCCACTCTTCTCGCCTTCCTTTCTTAAGAACGTAGTATTTTCAGTCCTTACCCCCAAGCCTTCTGCTTGAATTACACTAAAATTCCCTTGCATAAAGTCTCCATGTCACCTCTGTCCATTAACTGATGTCATGAAGACAGTATGTGTTTCACATAAAAGATAAGATGAAGGCCTCTACTTAGAGTGGTAGGAGATGTCATGGGGCACGTAGGCTCACATCAGAGGAATTTAATAGATGTGGTGTTGATTCCTTAATTCATACAATATCAGAAAATGAAAAATCTCAGAATATCAGCAAATGCCTGAACAATGTACGCGATTTCAATTTTATTAGAATCCAAGATAATGTTAAATTCAATTGAAAATAACTATGCTTCATCCCAGATTATTACGTCTGATGCTTCTTCAAACCTTTACTGGGGAGCCTAATGTGTCCCCAATAGGCCCCTTTTGTCTATTACTCCACATCCTCTGAGCCTCAGCGGTATCTTTCTCAAGCCCCTGGTCAGTGATGGTTCTACATGGACCCTGATCTGCTTCAGGGAGGAGCATTTTGACAGCACCTAGCCCAGGCCTGTGCTGTATGTCTTGTCCTCTTACTCTGGGGTTCCTGGGTTGATACTGTGGCATGTGACATTGCAGGAACCTAGTCAGTGTTCACACACGTACAACCAATGGGTTAATGTCCCATGGGTTAAACTTTTGACTAATGAGAGATGGGAACTAATTTACACTAGATGCTAAGACACATTTCATTTTGCTTCCCAGCTATCAACAAGATTAATCAACTTGTCACCATAGTTGAGACCAGCTCCATAACCCCTCTTTGTAATGGCTCTCCTTCCTTTCTTGCTTTGGACCCTGCTATCTGAAGGCCCCATCTAAATAAAGCATAGGTTCCAGGCTCTACTTTTTAGGGAACCCAATAGAAGACAGCATCTTTGCATATTGCAATTAAATTGTCCTATCAAAGAAAAAAAGTTAAAAACTGGCAAGAAAAGTATAAAACAAAGTTCCTAAAAGCATATATGTTAAATTCTGGGGAGATTTTCAATAAATCTGTCACTGAGATTTATACGTTCATAAACATATTCTTAGATTACACATATACAATACCAAAAACACTAGAAAACCGTAAGAACAACCTTGACTTACTCACAATATTAGTCCTTAGCCATGGTATACATGGTAGCCTTTACAAAATCTAGCTGACCAAAACAATGCTTCTCTCCCTGCTTCCATATGCTTGCCACTTTCTACATATTCAGGGGCTATGAAAGTCAACAAACAATGCTACCAGAAAAAGATGAGAACACTCAATGGTGTACAGCATTTTCAGAGAGGTAGGCACCTCGAAAAAACGTGTACCATGAGATGCTGGGACATGAAGATTAATGGGACAAGTGTACACTGGCAGGGATTAGTCTCCCCTATCCTAAACTTGTGCCAAGAATTGCTGTCTCACCAGCAAAGGTAGAGATCCCAACCACAGAAAAATCTCACCTCACCCCAGTAGACCCACCCTGAAAAAAATAAGTGCTAGAAACTAAATGTAGAGATTATTCAAACTAATCTGCCTCTAAGGTCTAAATCTGAGGAGGAATTTCCCAACAACCAGTAGACAAGGAGGGTTGCTAAAAATACATTCCCCATGTCATGTCTACAGACATATGTGAGACAGAGAGAGTCTTCTCCCCAACCAAAGAAAAGTAAACAACAAAAAGCAACACATGAGAAAAGGAAAAGTATGCTGAAAACTCAGGAAATCATAAGACCATTTTAGAAGAGTGTCTATTTGGTGCTCTCAGAAAGATGTAAAACAAGGCCTTCGTGAAACAGGTCGCAAAGCATGATGGAAAACACTATTAAATCAGGGCCAGGCAAAAATGAGGCTGATGAAATAAGACAGGATTTTAATGAGTCCTAAAATATAGTTTAAAATTTTAAAAAATAAGCAATATAAAGCAAAGCTACACTATGTAAAATCAAATATTTGAGGAAATGGTTCAACTTGAGATGCTCTACTAGAATTTGAAAAGACTGACTTTGATACAGGTATGAATATGAACACAATATGATATAAGATAAGGGCTGAGATCCAAGCTAATACACATATAGGTCCTAAAGAAAAACATCAGAAACCTAGAACCCTTGAGGAGAGAGTATAAACTAGTGACCTAGTGCTTAGGATTTGGAGTGAGGCATTTGGGGTTGAAACTCTGCTATTTACTGACTTAGAGGCTTGGAAAAGTTAATTAACATCCCTGACTTTTGTCTGCTTTTCTTTAAGAGAAAAAGAATAGTAGCTATTCTTATGATTACATTAGATAATGCATATACATTTTTTTACATAGGCATTTTAAACACTCAGTGAATAACTGTTACCAATACCATTCTCATTGTCATTGAACACAGTAATCAAAGATGTTTTCAGAGAAACTTTTCCTGAGATCAAAACCTGTGTTGTGAAACTGAAGGAACTCACCATATCCCAGACATGGTTAATGAAAAAGGTACACACCTCACCACAGCTCAGCTACTAAAACCAATTATGCGATAACAACATTTCTGCAAATACCAAAGCTTCCTACTTAGAACAAACATCAGGTCAGCCTCTAACTTTTCCTGCAACACTAACACCTAAGAAAATGAAATAAAAAGATGTTCCCAAATTATGCCACTTACAAATCTCCCTAGAAAAAATTATTCAAAGATCTTCTTGATTACTAAGAGCTAATCAAAATTTTAAAAATCAAGAATAGCAAAGTTGCAAAATTCAAACCAACTAATATAACTTCTGCAGATACTTTTACAATAATTACATTAAAAATTATACACAAACACACCCACAATAACTCTACATTCAGCCTTCAGCAATTACACTAGGGAGAAGAAATAGAATGGCATAAATTCCTCAGTACATAAAGGGAGTGTCATTTCTATTTGGCTCTTGATTTTAATAAATGGAGAAATTGGGATTATGCATTTATTTGATAAGTTAAAAGCAACCAAAGGTAGAATTTAGAATAGAGTATATTCTGGCTGCAATATTAAAGAAAATAAAAATAAATAAAATATTCTTATGAGAAGAGAAAAAGAAACTAGAAAGCACAAAACACTCTGAAAACGTAAGATATTGAAACTGACAATACACTTTGGGAGGCCGAGGTGGGCAGATCACTTGAACCCAGGAGTTCGAGAGCAGCCTGAGCAACATGGCAAAACCTCGTCTCTACCAAAAATACAAAAATTAGCCAGGTGTGGTGGCACATGCCTATAATCCTAGCTACTCAGGAGGCTGAGGCAGGAGGATCACTTGAACCCAGGAGGTGGAGGTTGTAGTGAGCCAAGATCATGCTACTGGCACCAGACTCCAGCCTGGGTGACAGAGTGAGACCCTGTCTCAAAACAAAACAAAACAAAACAAAAGACAATAAATAAAAACACATTATATGCTGTTTAAACAGCAAAGATAAAGCTAAAAAGAAATAAGAATGATTAAATACATATTGAGCAAAAGGCAAAAACATAAAAGAGAAGGCAGGCCAAAACAAAGCATTAAATGGGGCAGATAATATAAAATTATAAAGGAAAGCTGTTTAAAATTTTCAGGAGAAATGGACTGTATTTAACTATAGAAGATTTTCATGAGCCGCTGTCCATCTGTAGAAAACTCGGCTGCCAAAATTGTGATATTCATGGTTCAAATAATAGATTTCATAAGATTTATTAAGTAATAAGATTTACTAATTATTTTAAATATATATATATAATTTTTAAAATATCCATAGGACATTTAAAATCATTAAATATGTACTAAACCATTTTTTAACTCAGCAAGATTCAAATATAGAAAACTTTTTTGAGGGAGGTAAAGAACACATAACATGAAATCTATCCTATTGTATTTTTAAGTGTACAGTACAGTATTAACTATATACACTTTGTTACATAGCAGAGTGTATACTTTGTTATATATTAGGTTGGTGCAACAGTAATTGCCACTTTTGCCATTGCTTTTAAGGACAAAAATTGGCAATTACTTTTGCACCAACCTAACAGCACTTTTTCATCTTGCATAACTGAAACTTTATACCCACTGCATGGCAATTTGCATTTCCCCCTCCCCATCGTCCCTGAAAATCAACATTCTATCTTCCGCTTCTACAAATTTGACTACTTTAGATGCTTTCCATAAGTGGAATCATGCAGTATTTGTCTTTCTGTTACTGGCTTATTAGTGCTCTCAGATTTCATCCATGTTGTTGCGAATGACAGGATTTCCTTCTTTTTAAAGTCTGAATAATATTCCATTGTGTGTATGTATAAAATTTCTGTTAGCCATTCATCCAACAATGGAAACAGGTTATTTCCACCTCTTGGCTATTGTGAATAATGCTATAATAAACACGAGTATGCAAATATCTCTTCAACTTCCTCTTTTCAGTTCTTTTTGGTAAATATCCAGAAGTAAAATTGCTGTATCATATTGTAGTTCTATTTTTAATTTTTTGAGAAATCATACTGTTGGAAACAAATGCTCAGTGCCACAAAGAAAAACTGGCACTGAGACAAAGGATCTCTCAGCAAGGCAAATTTACCTCTGCAGAAGAGTGCTTCTCATAGGTTGGGTCGTCAGGAGAGCACACGGAACAAAGGAGGGAAGGGGTTTTATTCCTAACACAACTTGTCCCTGCTACTGTGTCCTGCCTCCATTGGCTAGAGTTGGACCGCGTAATCTAAGTTGAACCCAGTTGGCTAACTTGAAAATGCAGGAATGCGGTTACCCTGACAGGAGGACAGTTTCGGCGGGAAGGGCCATTGCGATGGGAGGGGTAATTCACCGAGTGGGTAACAGATGTGGAACGTGGGCTCTATAGATAAGGACTGGTGGGAAGGTTGTTTACCAGGACAAGGGGACACAAAGAGTAAAGAAATCTGGACTTGATAGCAGAGAACAGAGGACAAGGAAACTTAAACAAGCTAAACCTTTGAAGAAGAATTTCTTACTGCATCTAGCACATACTATTTTCCATGGCAGCTACACCACTTTACATTTCCATCAACAATGCACAAGGGTTCCATTTTCTCCATGTCCTTGGCAAAATGTGTTATTTATTTGTGTATTTATTTATTTATTAATAATGGTCATCCTAACAAGTGTGAGGTGAGATCTTATTGTGATTTTGATTTGCATTTCTGTGATGATTAGTATGTAGAGCATTTTAAAAATACACCTGTTGGCCATTTATATGTCTCCTTTGGAGAAATGTCTATTAAAGTCCTTTGTCCAATTTTTAACTGGGTTTTTTGTATATTTTTGTTATTGAGTTGTAAGAGATTCTGATGTATTTTGGTGATTAACTTCTTATTAGATATATGGTATTCTGTTATTATATTTTTCAGCTCCAAAATTTCTGTTTGGTTCTTTTAGATATTTTCCATTTCTTTGTTAATAGTTTCATTTTGTTCATACATCATTTTCCTAAGCTTGTTTACTATCTTTATGATAATTATTTTCAATTAGTTGCCAGGTGATTTGTATACTTCTGTTTTGTTAGGGTTGGCTTCTGGAGATTTAGTTAGTTTGTTCCTTCGTTTGGACCATGTTTCCCTGTTTCTTTATGTGCCATATTACTTTGTGTTGGGATATAGACATTTGAAAAAACAGGCACCTCTCGCAGTGTTTACAAACTGGCTTTATGTAAGGAAAGACTTTCACCAATAAGCCCCATTAGAGATTCTGACAGCCTCTCAAATCTTTTCTGTGGATGATTCTTCTCTGACTTACATGTGTAAATTCCAAATTAGAGTGGTTTTGCAGAGTTGCTTTTTCAGCAGCTTGCAATCTCTTGCACCCCCTAGTATCTCTGTTGGGTTCCCTGGGGCTACTGTAAGATCTTTCTCTCTCTCTCTCTCTCTCTCTCTTTCTCTCTCACTGGCAACCTGGCATCTAGAGTATGCTGGTTTTGTCATGCCACCAGTCAGGTAAGATACTATCCCTCAGGCAATGCCCTTCAGAAGCCGGAAAGTAACGGAGAAGCTACCAAGCTGTATCAGCCTGTATATTATACTATAAGTCTTTTGAAGCAGCAGCAAGCTTTCCAGCTCCTTTTTTGTTCTTAGAGTGCCCCAGGCATGTAAAGTCCTATAAGCTCTCCTAGTCAGGCAAGATAGTAACCAGTCCTCAGGCAGCCACTCCCCTACCCCAACAAAAAGTTGGAATGTTGGACACGTGCTCCAACTCTTTCTCTAACCAGGAAGAAGCCACGAGTTGGGGGTTTTCTCCTGTTGACTTTGCGCTGAGCTAGGGGAAGGGGCAATGGTGAATGAGTATGTAGCTAGTTCACATCACCTTTGTTCTCAGTGGCCCTCAACTTGACATTCATTTCTGTCACCACTTAGATTCAGGTAAGACAAAAGTTTCATATTAGATGCTTTTTTTTTCCATTCCCAGGAGAAGCTGAGAGACGGAAGGTTCCTCCTAGTCACCATATTATGCCAGAGACAGGGGCTCTGGAGAATGAGTGGTATGAATTTTTCCACCAACCTGAATGCAACTGTTTTGGTGCTCTCCTGGGTATACAAGAGCCTCTTAACTGGTGTCTGGATTTCTCAAAAAGGAGATGGGCCCGTGAATTGTTGTTGAATCAGTGTTTCCATGGGGGAAGCAGGGCCTGGGGCTTCCTAGTCTACCAACTTGCTAGTGTCACCTCGCCCGTATGGAAACCCTAATGACAATTTTCTCCAATTACAGTGAAGTTAAACAATTAATATAAAAGTTTTAATATAAATCCTAAACAACTGAATTTGAAACATACTCCATAAACAGTGAATGGAACAAGCAGAAAATAAAGATACAGAATTAAATATTTTTAAAAATAAAAATAAAAACCTTATACATAAATACACAAAAGTATGAGAGGCAACTGAATCCCTACTAATTTCTAGCTAATTTCATATACCTAATGGTCATTAAGTCCTGATTTATTGGTTTTCAACTCAAGGAATAAGAATAAGCAACATTACCACAAACTCCAAATAAGCCCCAAGGAAATAAAAAATATAAGGTAAAAGAAAATAACATAATGCCATAAATGAATGATTTTTAAAATAGAAAAATAGAATTAATATGTAAATCTAAAAACTCAAGCTTTAACTCAAAAAGTTAAAAAAAAATGAAGTTAACACCATGGAAAGTAAAAATACAAATAAACACAAATAATAGTATAAATGAATTATTTTAAAAACATAAAAAATGAATTAATAAACCTTAAAAGTTTTTCTGCTGTATAATAAATGAATAAACCAAATCAATTTATTAAAAAGTCAATGTAGAACAACAGAAGGAAAGAAATAAGAATGACAAATGAGAAAGAGGACACTGAAACAAATATAGAGTGTTTATTATAATTATTATTATAAAAGAATGTGAATACATTATAAAATCTCAATGTAATAAATAATTACCTGGAAAAAGACATGACTAACATTATAAAAAAAATCATTGTAGTATTATAACTGGGAGTACATATAAAATGATTAAATTTTGCATATTTTAAAATAAGTGATTTCAACAATTCTGTGAACTTATCATAAGAAAATAACTAAAAATCTGTCAAAGCTGTAACCACAAGAATCTTCCTTGCTTCAGTATTTGCAACATATAGAATTTGAAAAAACTTGAAACAACCCAAATATATTACAAAGGAGATTCGTAAAAACATTCAGGTAAGAGAATATCATATAGCTACTATAAAATTAAATATTAAAAAAATTAGATTTCAATCCAAAGGGTACTCTGTGTGTGTGTGTTTTGGAGGGTGTTGGCGATGTGGTTCTGTGCATGTGGGTGAATAATAATTAAGTAAACCCATTATATGGGCCAAGCAATTTTCAAAGCAACACAATAGTTAACTATCATTGACTCTCAAAAAAGTGTCTGGAATGACTACTGGGTAAATAACTAAATTAAGGCAGAAATAAATAAGTTATTTGAAACTAAGGACAACAAAGACACAACATACCAGAATCTCCGGGAAACATGCAAGGCCGGTTCAACATATGCAAATCAATAAATGTAATCCATCACATAAACAGAACCAATGACAAAAACCACCTGATTCTCTCAATAGATGCAGAAAAGGCCTTCAACAAAATTCAACACCCCTTTATCCTAAAAACTCTCAATAAACTAGGTATTAATGGAACGTATCTCAAAATAATAAGAGCTATTTATGACAAACCCACAGCCAATGTCAGTATCATACTGACTGGGCAAAAACTGGAAGCATTCCCTTTGAAAACTGGCACAAGACAAGGATACCCTCTCTCACCACTCCTATTCAACATAGTGTTGGAAGTTCTGGCCGGGGCAATCAGGCAAGAGAAAGAAATAAAGGGTATTCAGATAAGAAAAAGGGATGTCAAATTGTCTCTGTTTGCAGATGACATGATTGTATGTTTAGAAAACCCCATCATCTCAGCCCAAAATCTTCTTAAGCTGATAAGCAAATTCAGCAAAGTCTCAGGATACAAAATCAATGTGCAAAAGTCACAAGCATTCCTATACACCAATAATAGACAAACAGAGAGCCAAATCATGAGTGAACTCCCATTCACAATTGCTTCAAAGAGAATAAAATACCTAAGAATCCAACTTACAAGGGATGTGAAGGACCTCTTCAAGGAGAACTACAAACCGCTTCATAAGAAAGTAAGAGAGGACACAGACAAATGGGAAAACATTCCATACTCATGGATAGGAAGAATGAATATCGTGAAAATGGCCATAATGCCCGAAGTAATTTATAGATTCAATGCTATCCCCATCAAGCTACCATTGACTTTCTTCTCAGAATTAGAAAAAAAACTACTTTAAATTTCATATGGAACCAAAAAAGAGCCTGTATATCCAAGACAATACTAAGCAAAAAGAACAAAGCTGGAGGCATCACGCTACCTGACTTCAAACTATACTACAAGTCTCCAGTACCCAAACAGTATAATATTGGTACCAAAATAGACATACAGAACAATGGAAAAGAACAGAGGCCTCAGAAATAACACCGCAAATCTACAACCATCTGAACGTTGACAAACCTGACAAAAACATGCAATGGGAAAGGATTCCCTATTTTATAAATGATGTTGAGAAAACCGGCTAGCCGTATGCAGAAAACTGAAACTGGACCTCTTCCTTACACCTTATACAAAAATTAACTCAGGATGGATCAAAGATTTAAATGTAAGACCTAAAAGCATAAAAACCCTAGAAGAAAACATAAGCAATACCCTTTAGGACATAGGCATGGGCAAGGCTTCATGACAAAACACCAAAAGCAATAACAACAAAAGCCAAAATTAACAAATAGGACCTAATTAAACTAAAGAGCTTCTGCATAGCACAAGAAATTATCATTGGAGTGAACAGGCAGCCTACAGAATGGGAGAAAAATTTGGCAGTCTATCCATCTGACAAGGGGCTAATATCCAGAATCTATGAAGAACTTAAACAAATTTACAAGAAAAAAAAAATGAACAAGCCCATGAAAAAGTAGATGAAAGATATGAACAGACACTTCTCAAAAGAGGACATTTATGCGGCCAACAAACATATTAAAAAAAAAAAAGGCTCATCATCACTGGTCATTAGGGAAATGCAAATCAAAACCACAATGAGATTCCATCTCACGCCAGTTAGAATAGCTATCAATAAAAAGTCAGGAAACAACAGATGCTGGAGAGCATGTGGAGAACTAGGAACGCTTTTACACAGTTGGTGGGAGTGTAAATTAGTTCGACCATTGTGGAAGACGGTGTGGCAATTCCTCAAGGACCTAGAACCAGAAATACCCTTTGACCCAGCAATCCCATACTGGGTATATACCCAAAGGATTACAAATCATTCTACTATAAAGACACATGCACATGCAGCACTATTCACAATAGCAAAGACTTGGAATCAACCCAAATGTCCATCAGTGACAGACTGGATTAAGAAAATGTGGCACATATACACCATAGAATACTATGCAGCCATAAAAAAGGATGAGTTTGTGTCCTTTGTATGGACATGGATGCAGCTGGAAACCATCATTCTCAGCAAACTATCGCAAGAACAGAAAACCAAATACCGCATGTTCTCACTCATAGGTGGGAACTGAACAATGAGATCACTTGCACGCAGGAAGGGAAGCATCACATACCAGGTCCCATTGTGGGGAGGGGGTAGGGGGGAGGGATAGCATTAGGAGATATACCTAATGTAAATGACGAGTTAATGGGTGCAGCACACCAACATGGCACATTTATACATATGTAACAAACCTGCACATTGTGCACATGTACCCTAGAACTTAAAGTATAATAAAAAAAAAAAAGAAGAGAAAATGTGGCACATATACACCATGGAATACTATGTGGCCATGAAAAAGGATGTGTTCATGTCCTTTGCAGGGACATGGATGAAGCTGGAAACCATCATTCTCAGAAAACTAACACAAGAACTGAAAACCAAACACTGCATGTTCTCACTCATAAGTGGGAGTTGAACAATGAGAACACATGGACACAGGGAGGGGAACATCACACACCGGGGCCTGTCAGAGGGTGGGGGCTAGGGGAGGGATAGCATTAGGAGAAATACCTAATGCAGATGACAGGTTGATGGGTGCAGCAAACCACCATGGCACGTGTATACCATGTAACAAACCTGCATGTTCCGCACATGTGTCCCAGAACTTAAAGTATAATAATAATAAAACTACACTCAAATAAACAATTTAAATGTGTTCAGTTTCTTAAAGTAAAAAAAAAAAAAATTGTCCCAATTTAGATATGTCATTTGAACTTCATACAATAAGTAAATGGATGAAGCTGGAAACCAACATTCTCAACAAACTAACACAAGAACAGAAAACCAACACCACATGTTCTCACTCTTAAGTGGGAGTTGAACAATGAAAAAACTTCTACTCAATGGTAACAACAGAATTTATAATTTGAAAAATAATGACACCAAATTTAGCAAGGTTTAAAATTGATATATTTGGGTGCAAAAGTGCAAAAAGAGAGGTACTTGCATTACTAGCAAAAAAGTAAACTGGCACAAAGTTTCTGAAAGATTTGGCAACATTTATGTATATGCAACATTTTATAAATGTATCCACATACAGCTTCAGAATGTTTTCTATCTTTTGACCCAATAGTCTACTAAATGGCTTTTATAATTTAAGGATGCTTAATATTAAAATTTAAATAACATAGAAAAATTAGGGGAAAAAACTAAAAATCAAACAATACGAGAATAATGAAATAAACTAATAATATATAATCATTAAAATCATGTTTTTAGAGTATAATTATAAGAATTGGGGGAAATTCTTATTATAATAATGTGAAGTATAAAATGTAAGATGCCAAATTAAATATACAACGTGATTCAGCATGTTTATATGTGTGTGTGCACAGATAAGTTTTTATACATGTGAAAAAATGTACCAGAATGTTAAAGTGGTTACAATTTTTATAGTTTCTCTCATGCACAATTATTCCTTTATATGCAAAACAGAAATGATTATATAAGTAAATCAAAAAATATGTGTAAGCTTCTTTAATGGTTGGAAAGAAATGCAATCCTAAATACAGTGTCTAGAATCGGTGAGAAGGGCAACCTTATTGATCCCTAGAACACTTTTCCAAATGTTACCACATAGCCTTCCCCATCATCAACTTCTTACCAATATGCCCAGAAAGTCCTGTTTTTGGCAGCTCATACCTACTTGATTCTGCTTCAGTTCCATTTTAGGTTTCCACTGCAGCCTACACCAAGGATACTGATGATTAGAAGCAGGAGTACACAGTGTCATTGTTTCTAATATAAATAACCAAAACTTTAAGAAGAAAAAATTTACACAATGTAAAAACTGACCTGCCCTCATGTCTGGCGACCAGTGATCATCCTCCCCAAGTGGCAAACGTTTCCTCCCACGAAAGTTCAAGAACAAAGTTCACTAAAGAACTCTATTCCTACTCCTATACTTTCAGACATAGCAGAAGCACACTCTAATACCTGAGAGGGGTAAATTGGGACACTCTTTCGAGAGTCACGATAGTTGACTATTGTGTGTTGGAAATGTTTAACACAGAGAGCCTTTGTAACAGATGCTGCTAACTACCTGTCTATATCCATCCTCCAAACTAACAGAACCCCCAATGTTCTTTCAGTGGCAATGTTCTCAATGGCAATGTGCCCAGACTTTGTGTGTGTGTGTGCGTGTATGTATATGTGTGTGTATACATACATGTGTGTGTGTGTGTGTGTGTGTGTGTGTGTGTGTGTGTATGCCAGTCTCCATTGCTGTTAGAGTTTGTCTTGTGAGACTATTTTGGTCAATGAAGCATAAACAGAAATCCATGGGAGATTCTGTGAGTTTTGTTTTCCCGATATAGACAGAAATCCTTCCCTTTCCTCCTTGTCACTGCCTCCCACTATTTTCCTGTTTAAAATGGGAATGCAATGCTCAGAGATGAGGCAGCCTTTTTGCAATTGCAAGAAAAAAGTTGTATGTTAAATTGGTGGAACAGGAAGAGAAAAATGAACCTGGTTCTTCCAATATCTGCTCCAAGTCTGAACTTCATCTTCCATACTTTGTTATGAAAGACAAGCAAATAATGTACTCAGATAAACTATAGTTACTTATATTTTCTCATACACACAAACTGAATGTGATCCTAAAATACACCCTATGCACAACAATCCCCTTTGTAGAAATGTGTTTTGTGGAGATGATCACACATGCATGCAGAGATATCTATGCATGGATATACCAGCAGCATTGTCTATAATAGGAGAAAATTGAAAACAATCTTAATCTTTCTCAGTTAAACAAATTATGGTGCATCAGTACTCTTGAATACTAAGTAGAAATCTAAAGCAATTATATGGAGTGACATTTATTGATAAAGAGAGATGTCTATAACCTACTGTCAAGTGGATAAAGCAAGTAACCCAATAACATAATCCCTCTTCTATAGATATGTGTGTCTGCACATGCCTAGAGATATATATGTGCAGGCACACACACCTACAGAAAAGGGATTATGTTATTGGGTTACATGCTTTTTAAGGATTTTTATAAAAATGTTAACAGTATTTATCTTTGGGTAATTTACATTTTATTTTTTTCTATTTTGATTTTTATTATATTTTGTTTTGCAAATTTTATTTTTTCTAATTCACATTATGTGTTTTTCATGAGTATGTATTATTTTAATAATTAAAACAAAACATAAAGCTGTTTTCATTTCGAAAATAAACAAAGTGGCAGCCACATGAGAAATCCTTAAGAAGGTAGGTTGCATAAGTGGGAAACAAGATCGCCCTTGTGGCTCCCTTTCCCCTAAAGAAAGTTCTAGTAGAGACTTAGATCTAAAGTAGATACAAAAAGGGAAATGAAAAAGTAGAACTATTTCCACTAGTACTAACAAAGAACAGGGAGAGATCCAGCGAAGAGGAGAAAGTTGAGGGAAGGAACAAAGAAAGAGGGGAGAGGGGATACTTCTCTGTGTGTTTGTATTGCCAGAACAGATTATGGAAGAACATCGTTTCTAGAAGTCCACTACCCTGAATGAGACAAATGACTGGGGAGATTAGAAGATTCTATCAGGCTTCTACGAATTAGTAATCTCCATTTAGTTGAAATGACTACAGTATTACAAACTAGAATGCAAATAGATTTTTCAGGTGCAAGCACCTAAGTTCCCTAGGGGTTCAATTTAATTCAAGTAGCATTGAATATGTAGCGGTTTCAATTACTCATTTTCAGAAGATAAAAAATGAGTAAACTGTATATTTTATAGTTCAAGTAATCACAACATTTATTAAAATTTTTACTTTCTGAGAAATATGTAATATACCTACTAAGAGTCTTGAACTTTCAAAATTTTACAAACACATGAAAATTAAACAACATGCTCCTAAACAACCACTGCGTGAATAAAGAAACTAAAAGTAAAATTTAAAATTTTCTTGAAACAACTGAAAATGGAAATAACTTGACAAGTTACAGGATAACTTGACAAGCCTATAGGATACAGCAAAAGCAGTTTTAAAAGTGAAGTTTATGGCAATAAAGACTTACATCAAAAAAAAGAAAGATCTTAAACAACCTAACATTGCACCTCAAGGAACTAGACAAGAAAGAGTAAACTAAACCTAAAAATTATAGAAATAAGAAAATAATACAGATCAAAACAGAAATAAATAAAATAGAGTATAAAAATATAAAAGATCAATAAAACAAAGGGATGATTTTTTGAAGAGATAAGTAAAATTGACAAATCATTAGCCAGAGTAAGAAAAAAAAAAGACTCAAATAAGTAAAATCAGAGATTAAAAAGGAGACATTACAACTGATAACACAGAAATACAAAGTAGCATAAGAGACAATTACATACCAATAAATTGGTTAATCTAAAAGGAATGGGTGAATTCATGGGCTCATACAACCTACAAAATTGAATCATGAAAAAAGAGAAAATCTGAACAGACTAATAACAAGCAACAGAATGAAATCAGTAATAAAAAGTCTCCCATCAAATAAAAGCCCAGGACCTGATGGTTTCACTGCTGAATTCTACCAAACATTAAGAGAAGAAAGAATATTAGATTGGTACAAAAGTAATTGGAGTTTTTTGCATTACTTTTAATGCAAAAACAGCAATGACTTTTGCACCAACCCAATATCAGTTCTACTCAAACTATTCCAGAAAATTAAAGAGGAGGAAATATTTCCAAATTTATTCAACAAATCCAGCATTACCCTGATACCGAAATCAGACAAGGACACAATAAAAAAGAAAACTACAAGCCAACATTCCTGCTGAACATAGATGCAAACATTCTCAAGAAAATATAAGCAAACCAAATTCAACAACACATTAAAAAGATCATTCACCGGGATCAAGTGGGATTCATTCCAGGGATGAATGGTTCAACATATGCAAATCAATAAACATGATACATCACATTAACAGAACCAAAAACAAAAATGGGTTTTTTAAATAATCATTTCAATAGACGCACAACAATAATTTGATAAAATTCAACATAACTTCATGATAAAAATTCTCAATAAATTAAATATAGAAGAAATGTACCTCAACACAATAGAGATAAACCATGACAAACCCAAACCCAGTATCATATTGAATGGGGAAATGCTGAAACCTCTAATAACCTCCTCGTTATTAAATTGGGAATATCTATAATCCTTCTCTTCAGGATAGTACTGAAAGTCCTACTTAGGGCAATTAGGCAAAGGAAAGAAATAAAAGACATCCAAATTGGAAAGGGAGAAGGTAAATTGTTTGCAAATGACATGATCTTATACATAGAAACCCTAGAGACTCCACTAAAAACTTAGAACGAATACATTCAAAATGTTGCAGAAAATAAAGTCAACATACAAAAATCAGTAGTGTTTCTATACACTAATAGTTAACTATTTGAAAATGAAATTAAGAAAATACCCCATTTACAGTAGCTACAAAAAATAAAATATTAGGCATAAATTTAACCAATAAGTGAAATATTTCTACACTGAAAACTATAAAACATTGATTAAATAAACTCAGGATGATAAAAATAAATGGAAAAATATTTCATGCTCATATATTGGAAGAATTAATATGGTTAAAATGGCCCTTCTACTCAAAGCACTCTGCAGATTCAAAGCAATTCTTATCACAACACCAATGACATTCTTCACAGAAATAGAAAAAACAATCCTAAAATGTTTATGGAATCACAAAAGACCCAAAAGCCAAAGCAATCTTGAGAAAAATGAACAAAGATGACAACATTACACTGATTTCAAAATATACTACAAAGCTGTAGTAACCAAAACAGCATGGTACCAGCATACAAATGGATACATAGAAAAATAGGACAGAGTAGAGAACACAGAAATAAATTCATTCATTTATAGCTAACTGATTTTTGACAAAGTTGCCAAGAATACACAATGGAGAAAGAACAGTCTCTTCAATAATTAGTGCTGGGAAAACTGGATATCCACATGCTGAAGAATGAAGTTAGATCCTTATCTCTCAGCAAATACAAAAATCAGCTCAAAAAGCCTTAAATGTGAGACCTCAAACAATAAAACTACTAGAAGAAAACATAGCAGAAATGCTTCAAGACATTGATCTGAGCAAAAATGTTTTGGATAAGACCCCAAAAGCACAGGCAACAGAATAAAACAGAAAAATGTGATTGCATCAAACTAAAAATCTTATGCACAGCAAAGTAAATAATCAAAGAGTGAAAAGACAGCTCACAGAATGGAAGAAAATATTTGCAAACTATGCACCTGACAAGTGGTTAATATCCACAGTATATAAGAAACTCAAACAACTCAATAACAAAAACACTAAATTATCCAATTTTAAAATGAGCAAAAAACCTTAATATACATTTCTCCAAAGAAGACATATCTGTTTATAAGATGATCAACAGATACATTGTAAAAAATCCTCAGGATCATTAATCATCAGGAAAATGCAAATTGAAACCTCAATGAGCTATCACTTCATTCCAAAGGGAAGGGCTATTATTAAAAAATAAATAAATAAATAACAAAAGCTAGTGTGGATGTGGTGATAGGGGAACTCATATGCTTTGGTTGGGAATGTCAGCTACTATATCCATTATGGAAAACAGTATGCAGACTCCTCAAAAAAATTAAAAGTAGAGCTATCTTGTGATCCAATAATCTCATTACTAGGCATATAACTAAAGGAAATGAAATAAGCATGTTCAAGAAATATCTGCACTGCCATGTTTATTACACTGCTTGCTATTCACAATAACCAAGATATAGAATTAACCTAAGTGTCCATCAACAGAGAATGGACAAAAAAAAGTGACATATATACATAATGTAATACTATTCAGTCATACGTAAAAAAGTAAGAAACCCTGTCCTTTGCAGCAATATGAATGAGCCTGGAGAAAATCATGTTAAATGAAATATGTCAGGCGCAGAAAGACAAATATGGCATGATCTCACAAAAATGTGAAATCTGAAGAAATTGATCTCACTGAAGTACAGAGTAGAATAGCAGTTAACAGAGGCTAGGAGGGAAGAAGGAAAAGAGGATAGGGAAAAACTGGTCAACAGATACAAAGGTTATAGATAGGTAGGAGGAAGAAGTTCTGGTGTTCTATTGCACAGTATAGTGACCATGGTTAACAATGTTGCATTGCATATTTCATAATAGCTAGAAGAGTGAGTTTGAATGTTCTCAGCACAAAGAAAGGATAAATGTATGAGGTGATGGATATGCTAAATACCTTTGATTTTTGCACAACATATACATGTATAGAAACATCATACATATGTGCAATTATGTACAAATATGTATTAGTATGTGTTAATTAAAAACAAAATAGATAATTTTTTAAATTCACATTTATAGCTTTTTACACAGATATTTTTAAAGTTACCCTATACACACTCATATTCAGGATTATTTATAAGGTCCATGAATATGATAGCCATTTGATCAAGAAGCCTTATGTTTTCCAATGCTATCTTTGAGAAATATAGGTCATAGTTCTATAAAATGAAAAATTATAGATGTATTTTCTCACAAAACTGTACAACAAAATATTTTTTAAACAGACTGTGACATTCTGTTAGGTATATGGCTCCAGAATTATCTTACATCCAGGTGAACTTGAATTTATCTTTTCAAACTAAATAATCAAGACAAAAGAAGTGGTAGACACATGAGACACACAATCAAATGCTTTATAATAATTTGGCTTAGAACAAGTTTCAGTATGATGTTTCAATCATGCAACAACCCAAAGCCAATGTAAAAAAAGAGTGGACATACATTATGTGACAAAAAAGAAAACTCCAGCCAGCTTTTGAACTAGAAAATTAGGAAGAAAACAGCATACAATCTAGTATTTTCAATTAACACCCTATATGTTTCTTCAATCCATGACCTGTCTGAAATTACTGAAACTTTTTCTACATGCTGCCTCAATTTGTGTGAATCAATCCAGAGTGTGAGAAAGAATGGAGTGAACAAATTCTCTCTGGTCATTGGCACTGACGTAAATATCACAAAGTTGTGAAGTAGCAAACATGAGAGAATAACATAAACCACATGAAAATATCCCTCTGGGGCTTGTACAAAAGAAGACTGGAGTCAGGTGGATTAAATAAGAAGTTTATTTAAAAGTTTTTCTTTCGCTCAGATCAAATCATCATAATGGCTATAATTAATTATTTTTTTCCTAAATAACTTCCTCACATTGCTGTCCCACAATGTAATTCCTGTTGCAGACGTCTTATAGCCCCAAGGAGTAAAAAAAACAAAAACAAAAAAACACAACTATTGACTGTTGTTTTTGTTCAGTTCTAATTATAATTGAAAAAGTACTTGCACCAACTTAAAATCCCCTATGTCCACACTGTATGCAAAAATCACAGAGGGTTAGGAAAATACACTCTCCTCTGATAATCTCTATAGATGTTTCAAGTGTATATCCATGTTTTTAAACCTAAATCTCAGCCTTTGCACATATTTTGACACTAGGAGGTGAGTGAAGGAGGGCAATAACAGAATTTGAAGTTGATTTTGTGAAGTCTATTGAACTTGAGTCAAACACACACACACACACACACACACACACATACAAAAACAAACAAAAAAAACTTCACATGATAATGCAATTCTGAAAAATAATCCTGTTTTTAAAACCCTTACATTAAATACGTTTTTTCTTGTATCTACTCATAATTCTGAAGTTACTCATCATGAAGACTTTCTGTATAGCTATGAAAAGAATTGTTTTTTTACATGTATTTGAATATTGAGTAAGCGTAGTCATTCAATTCCTGCAAACACTTGCATTACTGGGCATGAGGTGCACAGTTATTTCACCCTTCTTATGTGTCTATGACACAATTCTATGTGGTATAGCATAAGCAAACCATATTGTGAGATGTGTAGGCAAATAGAATATAAATACAATGCCAAAGCAAGGTGGAAAGTTTCAATTGATATTGAAAGAAAACAAAATCTATGAAATAGATAGAGAATATCTATCAACTAGTGAGAGTGGAAAGAGAACAAGCTCTCATGTGGTATGGCAGGCTCCACACCATCTCTGGCTGAGTTCCGATGAAGGGAATTCTTGAGAGAACCCCAAAATTGCTTCCTTTTTTTTTGTACGATTACCTACCCTAGAACAGTTCAATCTTTTCCTCACTACAAGCTGCATCCCGCCTTCTCTCCCCTGCCTTTCCATCCTGAAATATATTCATGCCTCCTGATTGATAATACTTTTTCACTCATTTTAATGTCCTTTCTACTTACCAGTCCATAGCACCCTCCGTTTTTATGCCAACAATCTAAACAAATGCTCCATTGCTGGCCTTAATTCTCATTGTAATTTCGTGTACTCTTACTCTTACCCCTAACATCATCTCTGATGACTCTCTCGTTTACCAAATCTCATGAATGTCTGTCAGTCAGTGACACTGACCTTTCTGGCACATTCGATACTAGAGACAGTATTGGAAGTCTCTAGTATCCTCCCTTGGCTTTTTAACTGTCATTATTCTCCTCATTCCCTATAAGTAATCCATTTCTGTATCCTCTTCCTCCTTTTAATAAGAATAGCTATTATCATAAAACCAAAACCGATATTTCATTGCACTTTAGTATATACGATACATGCTAGCTTACTTAACCTCTTTGATTCCCCAAAACTCTTTCTCACCATTGATTTATTTCCTCTCTGAAGTTAAGTACACTCAGAATTCCAACTGTAAAACTGCTGAAAGTAGATTCCAAAACTATTTCTGAAATTCAAATCCCCTACATCTACTATGGTTTCTTATTTCAAACTATCTTCAAAACATTTTCTCTTGGAAATTTGCTGACAGGCTCAAATTCAAACCAGCAAAATTAAATTTATCTTCTCCTTCTACCCAATTTGCCCTTCCTGCAGGAAAGAGAAAATTGTGGATAGGCAGTAATCTTCTACCACCTTATTCTACTACTAGATTTGGGATTTTCAGTGCAGTGACTGGTAATATGATAAAGCCAAAGTAAGCAAAAAAAGCTCCATCTGTTTCTTCCCAATCCATTTTCCTTCATCCCTGCCCTGAGACAAGGGCCATTAAGCACAGAACAACATGTAATGTGGATGAACAGATCCCAAATAGCAAAGATTAATCCCATGAAAGTAGGCTTGATCCTCAAAATAAGCAAACAAATTAGCTTGGTAAACAGAATTTGGGAAGGATGGCTTGAGAGGCAGAGATCCCTAGAAGTGGCTTTTAATAAATTAAATGGAGTTTCTAAAGTGAATGGGGAGGTTTCAAGAGGTTGAAACATCAGTAAAAAACCCAAGCTTAGAGAGTAGTGGCTTATAACTGATTCATCTGACTGATGAATCTGTCATTTATGCTAAAACTAAGACAGAATACAATGGATACTGCCACCACCAACAACTGAACTACTACGGCAATTCAGACACATACATACATGGTTAAAAGTATTCCTAGTGCCCTATTAAGAAGGGACCTATAGAAAATACTGTGCTAGAGAAAACTACCTAGCCAGCCTGGAGCAGGAAGTCAAGATTTCCTGCCAGGGAATGCATTCTAATGCCCAGAAAGGGATCTGATAAACTATCTCCCATGGATGTCTCTTTTCCCGTAATATACTTTATTATCCTATCCAGAGGATGCAGAAGATGACGAGTATACGGTGTTTACCTGAAGTTTCCTTGCCTTTTCTCCCTTTAGTGAGATTTTTGTTTGTTTTGTTTTTCAACTACTATAGAATATTAGCTGGGGCATATTTGGGTGTGTGGGGTGTGTGTGTGTGTGTGTGTGTGTGAATGCGTTGTGTTTATTGCCAAATTTTCCGAACATATATATTTTTTAGCATGGCTGCCATCTCAGTTTTAATAATACTTTATTACTTTACCCCCACTTAACATATATGACTATATTTTTCCAATTTGCTAATCATCCTTTTAACTCCTCCATGGTTGTTCTTTTTTCTTTCTTTTTCTAGAGCAGTCTTGAAGGAAGGTATAGAGATTTCCCGTATTCTCCCTGCTTCTAAACATGCATTGCCTCCCCCGTTATCACCATTACCCCAGAGTGGTACACTTATTATAATTGATGAACCTACATTTACACATGCGTCATAACCACCCTAAATCCATTTTACATTAGGGTCCCTACTTGGTTTTGTAGATTCAGTGCATTTGGGAAAATGTATAATGACATGTATCCACCATTACAGCATTTTGCAGAGTATTTTCAGTGCCTTGAGAATCCTCTTGTTTTGCTATTCATTCCTTCCCCATCCCCTGGCTGCCACTGATCTTTTCATCGTCACTATAGTTTTGTCTTTTCAAGAATGTCATGTAGTTGGAATCATACAGTATGTAGCCTTCTCAGTTTGGATTCTTTTACCTAGTATTATGCATTTAAGATTCCTTCACGGCATTTTGTGGCTGGATAGTTCATTTCTTTTAGTGCTGAATAATATTCCACTGTTTAGATGAATTACAGTATATTTATCCATTCACCTACTAAAGGACATTTGGTTGCTTCCAGGTTTGGACAATTATAAATGGAGCCTCTGTAAACATGTATGTGCTGGGTTTTGTGTGAACACAAATTTGTGACTGCTTTGGGTAAATACCAAGAAGTACAGTTACTCGATCTTAGGTAAGAATATGTTTAGTTTTGTAAGAAACTCCCAAATTGTCTTCCAAGGTGGTTGCACCAGTTTGCATTCCCACCAGCAAGAAACGAGAGTTCCTATTGCTCCACCTCCTTGCTAGCATTAGGTGTTGTCAGTGTTCCAGATTATGGCCTTTCTAGTAGGTGTGTAGTGGTGCCTCATTGTTGTTTTAATTTGTATTTCCCTGACAACATAAGATGTGGAGCATCTTTTCAGATGCTTATTTTCCATTTGTATATCTGCCTTGATGAGATGTCTGTTAAGGTCTTGGCCCATTTTTTAAATTGGGTAGTTTTGTGTTCTTTTTGTTGAATTTTAAGAGTTCTTTGTATATTTTGTCTTTTATCAGGTGTGTCTTTGGCAAATATTTTCTCTCATTCTGTGACTTGTTCTCCCATTCACTTGATATTGTACTTCACAGTGCAGAAGTTTTTAATTTTAATTACATCCAACTTAGCCACTGGAGTCTTTATTTAGTTTATAAATTATGAAATCATAAAGATTACAGTAAGTTATCCATTTTTGGAACTGGATATACAGAAAGAGGGGGATTGGAAAGCTTGGTGATGAAACGTAGTGAATATCTATCAGGCTATCTTCCAAGAACTCTTGTCAGTTATCATTTTATCTGCCTGTGTTTGCTTTCTCTTTTAAGTTGTATTACATGCTCTTTCAGAAGAGAGTTCATGTCTCATTACTCTTTCTTACCCCTTAGAATTTAGAATATTCATTTGTAATACATAAATGCTTAATAAATACTTAGATGGTAGATTTCTATCTACATCTTCAGTAAAAATCCAGAAAAAGATTTTATTAGGGATCTGCTTATAAATAATTCTTCATATACAAAGATCCTTGAACATCTAGGAATTCTAATATTTAAATATTCAGATCTGTAATGTAATTAACTTTCACAAAACTAATAAAAACGTGTGTGTGTGTGTGTGTGTGTGTGTGTGTGTGTGTGTGTATTCTGAGATCACTGAACAACTAGGAGCTGGCCACGGCCCCAGAAATCAGAGAAACAAACTTGGAATCTTATTTTCCTCTTGAATACTTCTTGTAAGCACTATTTGAATTAACTTTTATTCACTGAAAAAAGGCAATATATTTCAGCAAAGTTTCTCCCCTCATTGAAAGGTAACAAGAGACTGGGTGCAGTGGTTCATGCCTGCAATCCCAGCACTTTGGGAGGCCAAGGCGGGTGGATCATCTGAGGTCAGGAGTTCGAGACCAGCCTGGCCAATATAGTGAAACCACATCTCTACCAAAAATAAGAAATAGAATTAGCCGGACGTGGTGGTGTGCCCCTGTAGTCCCAGCTACTCGGGAGGCTGAGGCACAGTGAGCCGAGATGGTTCCATTGCAATCCAGCCTGGGCAACAGAGTGAGACTCTGTCTCTAAATAAATAAACAGTAACAAGAGAAGACAATTATTTCATAGGAAATCAAGCGAAACAGAAAGATCTAAAGACCTGTTCAGTGCTGTCCTATGTAAGTTATTTGTTTGTCTTTCCAGAGTTGTCACAGGGCTGAGTATAAGACAGAGGTGGTGAGCAGCCCTGTATAATCCTTTTCCAGGAAGGACATGAGAGTCTGAAGAGTCAGGAGACTGGAGGTTCTTAAGTTTTATTACCCTGTGAAGAGAAAAACCCAGAGCCATAGAGGTTGTCCTTCTTACCTTTTTATGCATTAGTTCAAATATTCATAACAAGCCTACAAATTATAGATATTAGGAAACTGAGGGTGAGAGTTACATAACATGCCCACAGACATCACTGGTAAAGATCATACCTCACATTGTCAGATTCCACAGCCCACTAATCTTTCCCCTAAACAATCACATTCTGTTTCTGCCAAATCATTGGCTTTTCTAATGCTTAACATCACCAGTAACATCTTCATATTAGAAGCTTGAGTTATCAAAGCCTGGACATGACCCCATCCACATTCTTGGGAAATGATATCTAAATTGAAGGTGATTATGATAATATTCTTACTGTATTCTTGGTATCCACGTGCCTGACACTATTACTAGAAGTGTCTTCACACCTTAAGAACATCATCTAATTAATCTTCATAATCCACGAGGAAAGTATATATTATCACCATTTTACAGATGAGGAACTCAGGCTCACCACTAGTAAGATGGAAAGCTAGAAATTTCTATGTAGTCCACTAGCCTCACTATCTTTTCCCCCAGCTTTGTTTAGGAACCATTGACAGATTAAAATTGTATATATTTATTATGCACAATGTGATGTTTTGATATGTGTATACATTGCAAAATGATTACCACAATCAAGCTAATTGACATACCCAGTACCTCAAATGGTGTGTGTGTGTGTGTGTGTGTGTGTGTGTGTGTGTGTGTGTGTGTGTTGAGAACATTTAAGATCTGCTTTCCTGGCAAATTTAAAGTGCAGTTATATAGCAGATTATTAACTATCATCACCAACAGGTACATTAGATCTTAAAACTTATTAATCCTGCCTAACTGAAACTTTGCACTCTTTGACCAACATCTCCTCATTTTCCCCACCCACAGCCCCTGGCAATCACCATTTTACAGTCTGCTTCTATGAATTTCACATTTTTTAGATTCCATTTAAAAGTGAGACCATGCAGTATTTGTCTTTCTGTGCCTGGCTTATTTCGCTTAGCATAACATCTTGCAGGTACATTCATGTTCCCACAAACCTGTTAGTTTTGGATTTGTCATATATGGCTTTATTGCACTGAAGTACTTTCCTTCTATTTTGTTGAGAATTGTTATTATGAAAGGATGTTAAATTTCGTCAAATGCTTTTTCTGCATTTATTGAGATAATCATGTAATTTTTATCCTTCATTCTATTAATGTAATGTATTATATTCATTGATTTACATATGTTGAATCATCCTTGCATCCTAGGGATAAATCCCACTTGATTATGGTGTATGATCCTTTTAATGTGCTGTTGAAATCAGTTTGCCAGTATTTTGTTGGAGATTTTTGCGTCTATATTTATCAGAAATGTTAGCCTGTAATTTTCGCTTCTTGCAGTTTCTTTGTCTGGCTTTGGCTCTGTGTCCCCACCCGAATCTCACCTTACGTTGCAATAATCCCCATGCATCAAGGGCGGGGCCAGGTGGAGGTAATTGGAGCATGGAGGTGGTTCCCTCATGCTGTTCTCACGATAATGAGTGAGCCTCATGAGATATGATGGTTTTATAAGCATCTGGCATTTCCTCTGCTTGCACTCTTTCTCTCCCCTGCTGCTCAGAGATAGATGCCTTCTGCCATGATTGTAAATTTCCTGAGGCCTTCTCAGCTGATATAGTTTGGTTATGTTCCCCACCCAAATCTCACCATGAGATGTGAATTGTAACTCCCCTAATTCCCACGTGTAGTGGTAGGGACCTGATAAGAGGTAATTGAATCATGGGATGGGTCTTTCCCATACTGTTCTCGTGATAGTGAATAAGTCTTATGAGAGCTGATGGTTTTATAAATGGGACTTCCCCTGCACAAGCCCTCTTGTCTGCTGCCATGTAAGACGTGCTTTTGCTCCTCTTCTGCCTTCTGCCATGATTGTGAGGCCTCCCCAGCCATGTGGAAATGTGAGTCCATTAAACCTCTTTCATTTATAAATTACCTGGTATTAGGTATGTCTTTATTGGCAGCATGATAACTGACTAATACACCATTCATGCAGAACTGTGAGTCAATTAAACCTCTTTTCCTTGTAAATTACCCAGTCTTAGGTACTTCTTCATAGCAGCCTGAGAACGCTCTAATACACAGGGTAATGCTGGTAACCTAAAGTTCATCAGATCCTACCAAATATTTATAAAATTAACACCAATCCTTCTCAAACTTTTCCAAAAAATTGAAGAGGATAACTTCCAAACTTATTTATGAGGTCAGCATTACCCTAACAATTCTTTGTTGGAAGGTTTTTGATTACTGATTCAATCTCTGTAGTCATTATTGTCCTATTCAGATTTTCTATTTTTTTAATGTATGTTTCAGTCTTGGTAGTCTGTATATTTCTATGAATTATTCATTTCTTCTAGGTTATACAATTTGTTGGTATGTAATTGTTCTTAGTAGTATCTTATGATCCTTTGTATTTTTGTGGTGTCAGTTGTATGCCTACTTTCTCATTTATAAAATTTATTTGAGTTTTCTCTGTTTTTTCTTAGTCTAGCTAAATATTTGTCCATTTTTTTAATCTTTTCAAAGCATCAAGTCTTAGTTTCATTGATCCTTTCTATTATTTTTCTAATCTTTATTTCTGCTCTGATTTCTATTTTTATTATTTCCTTCCTTCTACTAACCCTGGGTTTAGTTTGTTCTTTCTTTTCTATTTTGTTGGTATATAGTCATACATGCTGGACACACCCAATCTCATCTATTTTGTTGAGGTGCACAATTAGGTTATTTGAGATATTTCTTCATTCTTGATGTAGGTGTTTATAACTATAAACTTACCTCTTAGAACTACTTTTGCTGTATCTGATACGTTTTGCTAAGTTGTGTTTCCATTTTCATTTATCTGAAAATATTTAAAATATCTCTTTTGATTTCTTCTTGATTGTTCAGGAGTGTGTTGTTTAATTTACACATATTTGTGAATTTCCCAATTTTTCTCCTATTATTGGCTTCTATCTTTATATCACTGTGGTTGGAAAAGATACTTGATATGATTTCAATCTTAAATTTGTTAAGACTTGTTTTGTGAACTAACCTATAATCTGTACTGGAGAATGTTCCATGTGAGCTTGAATAGAATGCGTATCTGCTACTGATGGAATGTTCTGTGTTTGTCTTTTAGGTCCATTTGGGTCCATAGTGTTGTTCAAGCCCACTGTTCTGTTATTGATATTCTGTTTGGATGATCTATCGATTGTTGAGAGTGGAGTACTGAAGTCTCCTACTATTATGATATGGCTGTCTATTTCTCCCTTCACTTCTGCTAATATTTGCTTTATATATTTAAGTTTTCCTCACAAACTGTATTCTTAAAGTCATTCTGTAAACACAGTCAGAAAATCTGACTAGTGTATCTGAGAAAAAGAAAAATTTATATCAATCTTCCTCTTTGAAGTGAAATTTCCATCTGTGACAAAGCTAGTTTCTAGCTCTAAACATTCCATAAATGCTTCTAGTTCACTGGGTTATATGTATGACAGTAAATCTCAAAGAAGCATGTTTTTCCTACTAGTAAAGCGATCTATTTTCCAAAAATGTTAAAAAAAAAAAAAAAAAGGAAAAAATACTAGTCCAAACTGAGTTCTGGATTAAGACAATCAGAGTATTTAGAGAAAAGTCCTGTGAGTGGGAAATGCTGCAGACCTTGGCTATTTCCTGGCTTGGGTCTGGAAATTCTGTGCAGATCACCATTTCAATTTAAATATTGAGGCAAAGAACAGAATCCGAAGTAAAGAAACAAGCTTCCAGGAAGAGTCACCTCTACTTGAAAATCTGTTACAGAGATAATTTCCATGGCATCGCTCAGAACTTTCATACTCACATTAGTGTTTTCTGCTTTATTCAATCTCCTATCTGTTGAATTTATAAGTTATAGTAGTGTAATAAGTGGGTGCCAAACACCTTAGAGAAAATAGCTGATGAGAAACATTCTCTATTTATCTCTGTTAAAGCAAGATAAGCAGGATGCTGTTAGCCTGGGGTTGTTTCTGTAACCGGAACTCTTCCACAAGCAAACAGAAACTTAATTTAGAGGCACTCCTTGTAACTGATTAATTTTGCATTGATCTTTAGTCAATCACAGACAGCTAATCAGCCATTGGCTATATAACTAGCGATCTCCATCACACCATGCTCAAATAAGGCAAACATCTAGCTCCAGCCAAATCAGGTAATTACATTTTACTTCCATGTTCAACTTGTAAAATCTTGCTGGTCGTGCTGCTAGAGCAGAGCTCTTGGTACCTCTTATGGTTTTGAGTGCTGCCCAATTCATGAGCTATTTTTTGCTCAAATAAAAATTGTCAAAATTATCTTATATAAAGTTTTTTCCCTAACACTTTCTAATATTGCTGAGAAATAATTTAAAACATATCCCTTTGTGTAGGTAAGTCCCTAGAAACTAGGAGACATTTGGCACAAGGACAGTACACCTATATTAAGGACATATGCAGGCCTCGAAATAAAATTACTAATAATCATTAACTAAATGATCAAACATAACATGACTGATAACAGGACAAACTGACATTAATGCCTCTTATGTTATGCTATGCACTGAAAATACAACATCACCCACAAAGTACTACTGATCATAATGTAAAAAACGTACACCTGACTCTAATTATGAAGAAACAGTCAAACTAATGCAAACCAAAGGACATTTTGCAAAATATCTAACCTAGACTAAAAAATTGACCATGTTATGAAAGATGAAAATAAATGGATATGAACAGATAGATAGATAGATAGATAGGTAGATAATGACTGGAGATCTTCTAAATTAAAGGAGACTAAAGGGAAGTGACAACTAAATACAATATATGATCCTTTTATCAAATCCTAGGTTTTAAAACAAAAGGGGAAATCTGAATATAGACTGTCTATTAAATAATAGTGCTATATCAAAGCTCAATTTCCTAAATTTGATAACTGAAATTTATTTATGCTGAAGAATATTCTATTCTTAGAAGATAAATATAGCACAATAGTAGTAACTAACTGTCCAATGGTGTATGTATGTGTATGTATATAAATACATATACATATGTATAGATTACGTATATGTAAGTTAGAGGGAAAATGACAAAAAAAAAGTTTTTTACTTAAACTATGATATTTGAAGTTCTTTTTCTGTTTTTCTCTGTTGCCCAGACTGGAGTGCAGTGGCATGATCATAGCTCACTGCAGCCCCAAACTCCTGGGCTCAAGTAAAACTCCTGCCTCAGCCTCCCAGTAGCTGAGATGACACCAGCTACTTGGGAGGCATGCCACCATGCCTGGATAAATTTTTTTATTTTTCTAGAGATGGGGTCTCACTATGTTACACAGACTTGTCTCAAACTCCTGGCTTCAAACAATCCGCCTGTCTCAGTGTCCCAAAATGCTAAGATTACAGGTGTGAGCAACTGCACTTAGCCTGAGTAGTTGAAATTCTAATGTTAATAAAT
This sequence comes from Theropithecus gelada, assembly GCF_003255815.1. Lineage (NCBI taxonomy): Eukaryota > Metazoa > Chordata > Mammalia > Primates > Cercopithecidae > Theropithecus > Theropithecus gelada. The sequence goes on along the minus strand of NC_037668.1, from coordinate 125,102,787 downwards.
AAATGAACAGCCTTGGTCAGCTGTGTTGGAGTAATGTATTTAATTCTACTTATTTATTCAATAAATTCTTATGGAATAAATACATCTTACATCAAGTATTTTTTAATCAGATTAAAAACACAGAGATCAATAAGATAGTAACCCTGCCCCCAAGGAGCTCACCTACAGTCTTAATGGAGATATTACTTTGTAGTTCACATTGTAGGACATCAGTCTCCAATACCATGCTTCTTTGTATTATGTTCCATTTCAATATTAAATCATCACATTTTCTCATAATGATATAACATTCTAAGGATTAAAGGAGGTGTTGGCTATGGTCTAATAGGTCCTCAGCATTCATTTTTATCTGTTTTCCTTTTTATGCACTTTGAGGAAGGAAAACTACAATCTTCATTCCTTAGATATCTTTGTAGCTAGAACTGTAAATACAAATTAATTTCTGCCAATTAGGTACCAATTAGGTGCCCTCTCTGGGGTCTGGAAGGTGGAAGAGAATTAGAGAGCAACTTCCTGTTAATGGGTGCTGACAATCATGATTATGGGGCAGAGGCAGTTATGGTGGCTGGACTCAACTTCTCAGTGTCTGGTCTTTGGCTTCATGTGAGTCAGGTGGCAGCATTAGTTGCAGTGGTGGGGGGTGAGAGAGCAGCATCCTTCTGACTCCCAGATTGAAGTTATGGTGATAGATCCTTAAACCCATTAATTGAATAGTCACTTCCCAACTCCTACTTCTCCAACCTTTCCAATAATATATGTAAGTTTCTAATACCCTATATTATACCCCTTACTGTTTGAAATACATAGTGTTCTACTTCCTGCACTGAACTTTGGTGAATACTATTTGTTTCTAGATATGGCCCTGATCAATGGTTTCTTGTCCTTCTGAGTTTTGTCTTAAAACAGAGTTTTAAGCCTATTGTTTATTTGAGACATTAGATAAAATGGGCCTAATTTAACCTTCTTTTATTGGTCACTAAATTCTAAAATATTTGGGGAAAATATGAGGAAGGTGGTGCTTCAAAGCCACTTTAAACATGAACTTGATTTTATTATGTACATATATTATTTATAAATTATATTTACATTTATAAGACTGAATTTTTTTCCGTGAACTATCATTTCAAAATTGGCAAACTTTATTCTCAATGAAGTGAAAAATGGAATCAGTTCATCCAACAATATAGAAAATTCTAAAATCACACATTGAAAGGCAAAGTAGATATGTGGATAAAATATTAGCACCATTTAATATAAATTATAACAATTAACTACAACTTTAAACAACCTAGTAGAAGCTTTTACTAGAATTGGCAGATTTACACAAAGGAAAAATAGCTTACTGTGTTGGTCAGCATTGTGATTCCTGTCTGATTATCTCTGCATCCAGATAAGGAGGATAAAATTTCTATGAATTAGCCCCCTATCCCATAAAGCCCTCAAACAGATAGAATGCAATGACGTCTATGATATGGTGTGTGTTTGCCTGTGCTGCTTCATCTCCCCCGGCTTTTACCCACAACCCTTACATTTATACCCCTACAACATGAAAACATCATGCCTCTCAAGCCTTGCTCCACTTGCACTTTAGTTTCCGTTACCTAAAATGGCCTCTGCCTGCTTGTCAACTAGGTAAATTACTAGTCATTCTTCAACTCTGAACTCAAATATGAACTTCTGATACCTTCTCTAATACCTTAAGATTAAAATGGACCTTCACTGAGCCTCCATTGCCCACATATATTCTTTCATCCTGACAATGACCAAAGTATTTCACAATTGTTTCTTTGCCTTTCTCTCCAAGCACAACCTTTTTAAAGGAAGTGACTGTGCCTTTTTCTTTATGACTTATTCTGCTACCTATTGACTCCATAGTGTAGAACAACAGCAACAAGAGACTGAGGTACCCAACGTCATGCAAGTAATAACTGGCCAGGATTAGAACCCAAGTCTGATTGGCTGATTCCAAAACCTAGGTTATGCTGTCTTATTCAAACGTTTAGAAAGTGAATGAACGAATAAAGTTCACATCAATCAAAAAAGGAAAATGTAATAATTAAATTTATTTTGCAGCTTTGACTTAAATATTCCTTTATAAATCAGAAAATCATATATCAAATGAGAAAATCAGAGGTATACAACCAGGTCAGAATATGAGTTATTTCAGACAAATCTATTAATGAAAAAGACAAGAATGCTGATGGAACACAAAGTTTCTCATTTAACCCAAATGTAAAACTTCTATTTCAACTATTTTATAACATTAACTTGTTCTAAAGAAAATTGTTCATTAAATAGAAGTGTCTGATCTTCCTATTGCTATATGTTAGTTTTTTAAAAATAAACTTCATTGATTATAATTTGCACACCGTAAAAACAACTCATTTTAACTATACAGTTTGGTGATTTTTGACAAATGTTTATACCCATTTAACTACTACAACAATCAAGATATACAATATTTCCATTACCCCAAAAGTTCATCCATGATCCCTTTGTAGTTAATCTACAAACTTTGGCCTCATGTAACTCTAATCTACTTTCTGTCAATATTGATTAGTTTTTTTCTCTTCCAAAATTTCACATAAATGGAAGTTACAGAATTTACTCTTTTGTCTCTGGTTTATTCCACTCAGCATAGTATTTTGGAGATTTACCCAGGTCGTTTCATGTATGAGTACTTTATTCCTTTAGGCCTGAGTAGTATTTTGCTGCATGAATATAATACAATATGTTTATCATTCAACAGTTGATATACCTTTGGTTTGTTTCCATTGTATGGCTACTATGCACATTTGTTCTAAATGAAAAAGGCATCTATGAACATTTGTGCATTAAAGTCTTTGTGGCACATGTTTTCATTTCTTTCTGGTAAATAATAAGGAGCAAAATACATGTTTAACATCAGAAGTTACTGCTAAACAAATTTCCAAAGTGGTTGTACCATTTTATATTCACACTCACAATGTACAAGTGTTCCAGTTCTTTGTGCTATTGTCATACATTTTATTTTACATATGCCATAAACCCCAGAAAACATTAGTCTTGCTCTAACTCTTATTCTAAGTCAATTATGTTTTTTAATTAAGAAAAAACATGTCATTTTTATTTTCTTAAACATTTACCATTTCTAGGACTTCAATTCCTTTTTTACAGATTCATGTTGCCAGCTTTTATCATTTTTCTCCTAATTGAAAGACTTCACATTATAGTTCAGATCTGTTAATAATTAAATTCTCTCAGATTTTGTTTACCTGAGATATCATTATTTCACTTTATTTCTGATGAATATTTTTACTATAAGTAGAACTTCAGGTTGCCAGATTTTTTTTCAGAACTTTATATTGTTTCATTATCTTCTGGTTTGCATTATTTCTAATGAAAATTCAAGAACTACTATTGGCTTTTTGTTTTGTTTTGTTTTTTATTTTGTTTTTCGAGATGACTGACTAAAGACATTGAATGCCAGCTCTCCTCAGAAAGAAGATCAAAGTTACAGGTATATGGTCATGGCCCATGTGGAAAGAGAACTGAAACCTATCAGGACTCTAAGGGAAGAATGCTGAAACCTATCGGAGAACTCATGAGAAGAAGCTAGAGTGCAGAGAATGAAGGCAGCAAAAGTCTGGCAGAGATTGACCCCCAAGGAACTTGGAGTCCCATGAAAAGGGTAGGTGGGGGTATTTCTTTATTCCCCTCACCCCTGCAACAAACTGCTGACTGCTGGAATTGTTGGAGAGCCCCTCTGCCATTGTCAGTCTGGGCAACCCTGTTGGTGGCAATTTAGGAACTTCCTGGGGATAGAGCACTGGGAAGCAAATTTGTGCAGGTGCATTCACACTCACCCCAAATCCAAACAGAGGCAACAGGTACCAAAGTGGTTGTGCATCTATTATGGACAATTACCCTGCCCAGGGAATCTCAGCCCTTGAATTGCTGCATCACCAAATAGCCCACAAACATACCCCAAAATCTGCTCTGATTTTGGCAGCCACAGAGGATCAGTAGGTTGTTGGTGAACTACAGGATCCCTGGTGATCTAGCCCTTAGCATAAGCTGCCTCTAGGGGAAGGGGCACCAAAGCACCCCTTGGAACAAAGGAAATGCAGTCACGGTGCTGATCTCTGAAGGTGGGGGACAGTGGCACCTCAGTTGATAGGCAGCATCAGTGTCTAGGAACAAATGTAGAGAGAGGGTCACCTCCTACTGTCCACCCCCCATCTCCCACACAACTGGGGGCTGTCTACGTGCGCTTAGAGACAGCCTTTCCAGTGCTATTCTCAGCATCTGCATCCCTGCTGAAAGTGTGCCTCCTGCACATGCTCACACAAGAGTAGGGCTCATTTTCCCCTCCCCACATATAGTTGCAATATCCCTAGAATAGAAAGTGGACCAGCCACAGAGCTGTCTGTTTTGGGCTGGGGGAAGAGGTTCCGCCCAGAGATCATTTCTGCAGTAAGCTGCCAGATGGGAATTTCCTGTGAATCTCAGTCGTAATGCAGCCTGGAGATAAAGGACACTGACTATGTGAACTGAAGGTCACAAACTCTGTGACAGGGAGGTGATAGGGAACTGGATAGTATCCCTGCCTGCCTAGGATGGGGAGCTGGTGCAGCCCCTTTCCCATTCCCCCCAAGACCTTAGTGCATCCCACCACAAATTCCCCCTGCCACCTTCATCAGTGTAGATGCTTCCCCTCTTCATCAGGGTGCTCAAGAGTGAGCCAACTTTATCTCTTAAGTACCACTTACTGGATTAGATACTAAGCTGCATCACCAAATAAAAACCTGCCAGCGTACAAGATAAGCTTTCTGAGACCTCTGCACTTCCAGCCCCACAGAAGATAGTGAGTCAGATCATATGATCTGCTACCATAAAAAAACTATATATAACCAAGGAATCCATACAGAGCTTGGCCCCCTGACAGAATCCAAAATAGTAGCCAAATGGTCTTACACAACCTACACTACAGTCACACCCCCAAGAGAGAAAAGAATAAAAACTTTACAAGTCTCATCCAAATGATAGAAATTTCAAAAAGAAAAAGTGACAGCTTTTACAGATGAGAAGGAATCAGCACAAGTTTTCTGGCAGTACCAAAGGATATAATGTTTCAACGCCCCCAAAGGATCACACTAGCTCTATGGCAATGAATCCTAACCAAAAATAATAAAAATTCTGAAATGACAGAATTCAAAGAATTCAAAATATGGATTGTAAGAAAGCTTAATGAGTACTAAGAGAAAGTTGAAAACAAACACAGATTAGAAAAACAATTCAGGATATGAAAGACAAGATAGATGTGCTTTTTTATTTTTTTTAAAGAACTTCTAGAAATAAAAAATTCACTGAAGGAATTTCAAAATATAGTTGAAAGCTTTAACAATAGACTACACAAAGCAGAAGAGAGAATTTCAAAGCTTAAAGACCAGTCTTTCAAATTAACTCAGTTAAATAAAAAGATTTTAAAAAGAATTTTAAAAACTGAATAAACCCTTTGAGAAATACAGGATTATGTGGGGCAACTAACCCTACAACTAATAGGCATTCCTGAGGGAGAAGAAGTAAAAAATTTGGAAAGCGTATTTGCAGAAATAATTCAGAAAAATTTCCCTGATCTTGCTACACGTGTAGACACCCAGATACAAGAAATTCAAAGAACACCTAGAAGACACTATGTAAGACGAACATCACCAAGGCATATAGTTATCAGACTATCTAAGGTCAATCTGAAAGAAAAAAGTCTTAAAGGCAGTTAGAGAGAGGTGTCAAATCACCTATAAAGAAAACCTCATCAGACTAAAAGCAGACTTCTTAGCAGACACCTTACAACCCAGAAGAGATAGGAATTGATGTTTAGCTTTCTTAAAGAAAATAAAAAGAAAAAAAGTCAGCCAAGAATTTTATATCCTCCGAAACTAAGCTTCATAAATGAGGAAGCATTTCCTAGATAAATGAATGCATTCATAACCACTAGACTGACCCTATAAGAAATGGTTAAAGGAGTTCTAAACATAGAAATGAAAGGATGAAACTCACCATCATAGAGGCACATGTAAGTACAAAACTCACAGATCTTACAAAGTAATTACACAATTGAGAAGACAAAGAAACTGGCTAAAAACATTATGACCAGAAAAAAACCTCACATACCAAATATTAACTTTCAATGTAAATGGCCTAAATGGCCTACGCAAAAGAGACACAATGGCCAAATGGATTTGAAAAAAAAACGAGATGAAACCATCTGTTGACTACAGGAGACCTACCTAACAGGTAAAGACACCTACTGACTCAGAGAAAAGGGATAGAAAAAAATATATCACACAAATAGAAAACCAAAGTGAGCAAGAGTAGCTATTCTGATATCAGATAAAAGAAACTTTAAACCAACAACAATTTTAAAAAGACAAAGAAAGATATTACTTAATAATAAGGAGTTCAATACAACAAGAAGATTTAACTACCTAAATATATATATGACCCAACACTGGAGCACCTATATTCTTAAAACAAATACTACAGACCGAAGAAATGAGACAGACAGCAATACAATAATAGTGGAGGGTGCTAGCACCCAACTGTTAGCACTAGAGAGATCATCAAGGCAGAAAATCAACAAAGAAACTCTAGACTTAAAGAGACTCCAAACCAAATGGAGCCGATAGATACCTACATAATATTGTACCCCCAAACATTTTTATCATATGTGCCTGGAATATTCCCCAAAATTGACCAGATGCTTGACCATAAAGTAAGTCTAATCAAATTCAAAAAAGTCAAAATCATATCAAGTCTCTCCTTAGACCACAGTGGACTAAAATTAGAAATCAATACCAAGAAAAACTCTCTACACAAGTACATGGAAGCTAAACAACTTGCTCTTGACTTTTCAGTAAACAACAAAATTAAGGCAAAAGTTAAAATTTTATGTTAAACAAATGAAAATAGAGACACAATACACCAAAACCTCTGGGACACAGCAAAAGCGATGCTAAAAGGAAAGTTTATAGCATTAAATGCCCACATCAAAAAGAAGGATCTCAAATTTACTACCTAACATCACGCCTCAATGACATAGAAAAATAAGGACAAACCAAACCCAAAACTAGCAGAAGAAAAGAAATAACAAAGATCGGAGCAGAATTCAAAAGATTATCAGAGACTACTATGAAATTCTCTAGAAAACGTAGAGGAAATGGATAAATTCCTGGAAACATAACCTCCCAAGATAGGATGAGGAAGAAATAAAAATCCTGAACAGACCAATAAGGAGTAATGAGATTGAATCAATAATAAAAAATCTTCCAACATAAAAACCTCAGGACCAGATGAATTCACAGCAGAATTTCACCAGATGTTGCAAAGAAGAGCTGGTACCACTTACTGAAACTATTCCAAAAAATCAAAAAAAAAAAAAAAAGGGATTCCTTTCTAACTCATTCTGCAAAACCAGAGTCACCCTGATACCAAAAATCAGGCAAAAGACAAACTAGAAAATATAACTGCAAGCCAATATCCCTGGTGAACATAGGTACTAAAATTATCAAAAACAGTACTAGCGAACCAAATTCAATAACACATCAAAAGAATAAGTCATGATCAAATGGGTTCTATTCCAGGGATGCAAGGATGGCTCCACATATGCAAACCGATAATTGTCATTTACCATGTAAACACAATTAAAAACAAAAATATGATCATCTCAATAGAGGCAGAGAAAGCATTCAATAAAATACAACCTCGCTTCATAATAAAAACTTCCAACAAACTAGGCATTGAAGGAACATAACTCAAAATAACAAGAGCAATATATGACAGACCCATAGCCAACATTATACTGAATGGGGAAAAGTTGAAAGAATTCCCCCTAAGAACTGGAATAAAACAAGATGTCCATTCTTACAACTCCTATTCAACATAATACTGGAGCAGCATTTACTCTAGTTTTGGTTTAGTCCTACTGTTAAAAAGTGATCCTTCTAGGTTCTCTACTGAATGTTTCAGTTGCTCAGAGATCTCTCTATCAAGCTAGTCAGAGCTTGAACATTTCCCAGCCCTGTTTCAGATCTCAGAATTATCTGTTTATAGTGCCTATAGTCTCTGATTATTACAGTATAATTCCATCATATGATTATGAGGCATAGTATTTTTTTTAAAAAAAGACACAATGGATTCCTATGCAAATTTCTGCAGCTACTACTCCGGGCAACTCCATCTTCTCCTGCAGTGACCCCCAAATTCCAACTGCTTCATCTTTCTTGAACTCTGATTTCTGATTGCACGATTCAGTGACACCTCTGTGCTCTGTTTGGGTCCATCTTACTTTTGCCACCATATGAAAAATGCCTCCAGCCAGAAATCTAGGGCAATTATAGAAATAATCTCATTTGTTTTCCTTTTCTTAGAGGGTCACAATCTTGCTCTGCCTGTTACTCAATATCTGAAAAGAGTTGTTCAATATGTTTTGTCTAGTTTTCTAGTTTTTCTACTATGGAGGTTGCAGAGCAGGGAGCAATTCAGGTATCAGTTTTTGTGTCATAGCCAGATAGAAAAGTAACTAAAACTTTTAAGGAGAAAATTTTAGAAATTTTTAAAATTAAAATATCCTTTTGGAGTCAGCTTCATTAAGTCCAGTTTCCTTCACCTTGTAAGGACTCAATGAGAATTCATATTCAGAATGATGATCCAAACGCACTGTAATATTCTATATTGTCAAATAATCTACATTAGGAGTATTATAGTTATTTTTAAGAATGAGGAAAATTACATTAAAAACTTTTGTGAGGGCTGAAATAATCACTTTTTAGTTGTTTCAGTTCACTAGAAAATTATATTAATATGCCTATTTCATTACCTGAGTATTCTAGTAAATTAAGCATTTTATGATTTTTTTTTAAATTTTGATCACTTGCATTTTCTATGCATATTATGTATATATTTTATTTTACATTTACCCAGGGATGTGCGTAAATATTAAAGTATATTTTTCATGTCTTTGGTAATTTGTTTTTGGGATAAATTCTGATTTATCCTTCTGCATAGCAGGGCAAGAAGCACCATTAAAAAGAGTCTCATTTATTTCCCCAAGTAGATAATTATCCATAGAGAATTTCCTGAAAAAGAGTTGTACCTGGACGTGAGAAAGAAGAAAGCTCAAATCATGCCAAAATGAAAAATTGAATCATGCGTGAGTAGGCTAAAATGGCCTTCTCAGACCTCAATACAGCACTTGGCCTACTTTTTTCTTAAGATTTTGTTCCTGGCTCCCAGTTTGTCATTTCTGTAATGGATTTTTAAATGACTCTTCTTCAGGAAGGTAGCATTTATCATGGTGCGGTAGTAAGAGCCCTGGGATGGAACTTGGGAGGACCGGGTTATGGCCTTGCTGGTTCTATGTTGCTATGAGCGGTGTGATTTGGGGAAAATTATTTACCTGTCTGAAGTTTAGAAGACAACCAGAACTCTTTCATTCTGTTTTTTTTTTTCTTTTGCTTATTTGCTTTAGCAGCAGCTTTTAAGCTGGAGACTCCAGCATCTAAAAAAACATGCAGCCAAAGTTCAATGTGTAAAAGAAATGAGAGTGCACCTCCGCTGGTTGATGGGAAAGCCTGAGGACTCTCCAGTTCATCCTCTTCTCCTGGCTCCTGAGGATGCCTAAATGCAGCCTGGAGTTCCCATGAGAAGACTGAAAAGGCCACAAGAGGGCATGAACCATCTTTCAGGCATAGCTTCCTTTGATTTCAAATTTCCATGACATTTGCTCCACTCCATATCTTTCAACCATAATAGCCCAGAGAACAATTCTCTTCTCTATTGAAGAATATATTCTGATGCTGGAGTAAAAGCATTATCATAAAGTAGGAAAAAATAAAAGACTTGAGTACAGATTTGTCTCTATCTCCTCCTTGCTGAAGGACCTTGGACCTCCTTGCTGAAGGATATTTACCTCTCTGAACATCAGCTTCTGTTCTGCAAAATGGGGACACAAATGAAATACACTTCACAATTTCGATGTTAATATTACATGAACATGCCTGGTAAACCATCAAATGCTATTCAAGTGTTGGCTCTTATTAATAAGCAGGAAACGCAAGTTATTAGATGAAGGAAGAAAATATGAGAAGATGATCAGGAGGATTAACTACTAAAGTAAGGATCATTGAGTGGAGAGTCTTTGGGGTACTTCAAGACTTACAGACATACAACATACATTATATAAAACTCTTTGTACTTCAGGTTACTAAGGTTCTTCCAGTGAAAAGGATTCTGAAAGAGAAAGCACTATGTTTTAATGACAGAGTTAGAATAGAGTCAAACAAATGTGGAAGTTAGTCTTGACCACCTACAAACTCTGTGACCTTGGGCAGATAACTAAACATCTATCTCCTCATCTATAAGATATCCTCCTAGTCTACTTCAAATGAAGGTAAATGTGCTTTACCAAAAGTAAGAGATTCTTATTAAAAGAGAAGTATAGAGTAATGTAGACAAAAGTTTGCCTTTTGACGCTTTTCCTAGAAACAGTTATTCTAACCCTGATTTTTAATCACAAATGCTCACAAATTTCTGTAAGATAAAAATCTGTATACCATGCACTAATGTAAATGCATTTCTAGCAGGACAAAAGTTTGTGAAGGACCAAGATGACTTTGAATGGAGTGCTGAAGGCAAAATATGCTCTGAATTATATTGTAAAAAAAAGTAAAAGATATTTCAGACAAAATAAATCATGTTGGTACATTTCAATTTCTCTCTATAATTAACATTCAAGGGGACTTCATTAGGTGATTATGTTATCCCTGTGAAATATTACTTGGTTAAAAATATAATTCTGAAACTACAATACATAACCGAATGTTTTGGGCAGATGGAATTACTTTCCTCTAGAACCCTGAGGTACTTGGCAAACATCTATTCACTTCTACTGTGCCTCTGTGAGTTAGGTCAGGATTTTTGTTTTATGGGTGAGAAAATTAAGACCCATGGAGTATCTGGGAGACTTGCTCATGAAAGCCCATCTTACTTCTATCACTGAAAGGGGAAAGATTATATGAAGTGACTTGCCATCCATTTCCTCCCAATATACTCTCCAGTGCTCGGTGTGTAACAGAATTAGGTATGTACAAGATACTTAAGTATTAGTATTTGTATCCTGTTATGAGCTGAATTATGTTCCCCTAAAATTCACATGTTGAAATCCTAACCCACATGACTTCAGAATGTGACTATTTGGAAATGGGATAATTCAGCTAAAATGAGATCATTAAGATGGGCCCTAATGCAAAGTACTTAGAGATTAGGACACAAACATGCACAGAGGGAAGATGGCTGTCTTCCAAGAAAAGAGGCCCAGAAAAAAACCAATCCTCCTGACATCTTGATCTCTGACTTCTAGCCTCCAGAATTGTGAAGAAATACATTTTTATTGTGTAAGCTATCTGGTCCACGGTTGTTTGTTTAGACAGCCTTAGCAACCTAATACAGAACCTGTGAGAGTTTGGATCCTAGAACAGAAAGAGTGACATATTGCAAATCATGCCTTCCTGTAGGAGTAATTCTTAAACTCTCGCAACTGCTATGACTCAGGCAGCAGACCAGAATACTGGATCTCCTTTTAAGTGATCACTAAGACCTAAATGTCTGAACTCACCAATTCTATCTCAGGTCAACTCCTGCCATGCTGTCCCAAGCATCATCTGAGTCCTTTGGCTTGTAACTGTAGGAAGTCTCAGAAACTCGAGTTCCAATACAGGACCTGTCACTAATTAAGTGATGAGGGAAAGTCAGTTCCTCACTGTGTCTCAGTTTTTTAATCTGAATAATGAGTGAGATAGTTTTGACAGGGCAGGGATAGCTCAAGCTTCATTCTGGCTCCCACTTTTTTTTTTTCCTTTTTTTTTTTGATGAGAGTCTAGCTCTGTTGCCCAGGCTAGAGGGCAGTAGCATGATCTCGGCTCCTTGCAACCTCTCCTCCTCCCGGGCTCGAGCATTTCTACTGCCTCAGTCTCCCAAGTAGCTGGGACTACAAGCTTGTGCCACCATGCTGGCTAATTTTTTTGTATTTTTAGTAAAGATGGGGTTTCACCATGTTGACCAGGCAGGTCTTGAACTCCTCAGATGATGCACCCACCTCATCCTCCCAAAGTGCTAGGATTACAGGCATGAGCCACTGCTCCCAGACTGGCTCTTACATTTTGATTCTGATACAAAGATAATGGTAATTTAAGGGAAGATGAAAATTTCAGCAAAATATAGTTCATGATCCAAATCCAGCCACTGCCTCCTTTTGTACCACCCATGAGCTATGGATAGTTTTACATTTTTACAAGATTCAGAAGAGTACTTTACACTCTTCTAAATCTTGGCATTTACTCATTCATTTAATCTTTACAACAACTGTGTGAAGTAGATACTCTTATTCATTTTATAGATAAGCAAATTGAAGTAAGTAGTCAAAGATCACATGGCTAATAATTTCAGTTCTGCTAGAACTCATACCGTGAAGTCTTACCCCAGAGCCTGTGCTCTTAATGTGTCTCCTCATACTGAAAAAAATCCAACACTATCAGGGTAGTACATAAATGCCAAAAGAGGGGCTCAGGCAATACATTCTGCTGTGTTTCCCCCAACCCCTGAAAAAATCACTCTGTTTCAGAGAAGTACATGAAGGCTTTGTAGGGGAATGAGGCCACATTTCCACCCTGATGACAGGGAACACTAACTGAACCACAATTAAGTGAAATGTTATTCCCCCAAAAAGAATCCTATTCTTCTCAGTCATAGACCTTTATTCCAAAAAAAGTATTAAATTATTAATATATTAACTGAGTTACATTGGTTAATAACATTCAGTTATTATTATTACAGTACTTCAAATATTTGTGTACATTTGTTTTTTCTCTTTCATATATGTACCTGCATAATATCCTAGATTTTGCCTGTTGGCCCACAAAATCTAAAATACTAACTACCTCCTCCTTTATAGAAAAAGTTTGCCGACCCTTGCTGTAGAATATTAAAATGTAAGAATAAATGTGGGAAATTAGAAAGGTGATTGTAAACATTAATATTAACGTTCTCTTCTTTATTAGCAAGTTTTCATCAGTAAAATTAGATACTTCACCCATTATGCTGTCACTTGCATTTTTAATTTTAACATATTATTTTAAGTTTAAAAGCAATTATTGTTTGAATGACAGAAATAAAAATACTTCTGAATGAAGACAAAACAGAATAGATACATGTGCAAAGAAGCATCATCAGTAACTCTTTTAATCAGATAATCGTATTTTGTTTTGTGCCTATGGGCAATGGAATAACTGATAGAACTCTACTGACATAAAAAAACAAGATAAGCCTTAAAGCAAGGCATCACAGACCCAAGGTAGATATGCTGGCAACATCCTCTATTTAGATTATTTTAAATTTAGTGTTTTACTTATTTGTTTATCTGGATACCCCCATATGAAAACTTCCCCATCACACATACTCCTGATTTTCATAAAAAATATTACTGGAGCATAGCTTCAAGATGGTTGAATAGAGACATCAGACAGGCCCCCACTTCAGAGAAGAACCAAAATTGTGAATAGATAATCGCTCATCAAATAGAACATCTCAGAGAGAACACTGGAGTTCAACAGAGAAGTCACAGTAAACATCTGAGTCACAGAAAGAGAAGGAAGTGAGCGGCCAGGTCAGCTGAGATCAACTGGGAGCCCAAGGGACTCCCTCTTGCAGGGAGAGGGTAAGTGGGAGACCCTAAGCAGTCCACATCTCCACAATAAGCTGCTGCAATCCTATCTATAGGAGAGCTCCTCTACCCGCATGAGCCCTGAGACTAGTGTGGGCAGTGATCTGAACACTCTAGAGGTCATTGCACTAAATAAGGAACAGTGACAGTGCTGGATCACACACAACCATGAGAACCAAGCAACTGCAGCATGGTACTGTTGTGAGAGCCCAGTCATCATGGGACATCATCCTTCCCTGGGAACCACAGCCTCCATATATCTACATCCCAGGAGCCCCCACTGACATTCTCCAGTGTTCATACCACGGCCTACAATGGCACAGTGCTGGCTAGACCCAAAGGTGCTGAGGGTCCATAGTACTCTAGGCCACATGGAATACTACTCCCAAGTGAAAGGATGGTGCAACATACCAAGAAGGTGGCACCTAGTACAACAGAAACCAAGACACGCCTTTCCAGAGCTTGAGAGCTCCCCGTCTGGGACTGTGAAGAGCGACCATGCTCCAGTAGCTGCACAGACTCTATGCTCAGGCCAACTATCAGAGACTGGAACCCCTTCCATTACTCCACACGTTGCACAGCAGTTGCTGACACTGGGAGCTGAGGTAGGCAAGCCTGACTGTCTGGTCTGGGAGTAGCAACCCTGCCCCCACTGAGGGAGTGACCTCTATGCTCAGGGTTGTCATACAGAAAGATTTCTTCCCCATTCTGCACACTGCTGCAGCCACTGTTGCTGCCACCAAGAGTAGGGGTGGGTGAGCCTGAGGGCACTGTGTCTGGGGCTGTGTGTCGCAACCACATCCCCACTGGCTGTATGGTCTCTGTGCCTGGCCCATGCACAGAGGGCAAGATCCCTCCCTGCCTCTGCACACCACAGCTGCGAGGGGCCAAAGCAAGCACAACTCACAACTTGAGAGCTACCATCTGGGGCTGCAATAGCCAACCTCACCCACTCCAGGAGCATGGCCTCTGTGCTCCAGTGCCATCCCAAATATAGGCTACCCAGGCATACCAAGGCAGCTGCTACTGCTGTCAGAGGCAAAGTGTGAACTCCCCAGAGACTTAATGCTGCCTGCAGGAGACTGTTGATAGTAACCCCACCTACATCAACAGCAGGACCGCTATGCTTTAGCACAAGTCCTGAAGTCAGGTTCTCCACACCCACCACCACAGATTGCCCATTCTCTTTACTATAGCCTATGCCACTGCACATGACCAGGGGCCTGAGGTCAGATCCACCTGGGCTGGTACTACCCTTCAGAGCCTGAGAATGCTGCCCAAGGATCTGGGCATCACTCCACCCAATCTACCACCTCTGGCATCTGTGCATTTGCCAATGGGAACTTGAAGATGGGTCCAGTTAATCTGCTACCAACACCACTCATACCCACCCACATGTACCACCTGGGAGTCTGGAGACTGGCTTCACATCCCATCATAGCCACCACTAACACCAGCACACGCTGCTCAGGAACCAGAGCGTCCTGCCACTGCTACTGCCATTGCCCATGCCACACCAACTGCCCAGGAGCCAAAAAACCTGTCCACGTGCCCAGCCCACTGCTGCCACTAGTGCCATCTGAGAAAGCCACCTGGTGGCCCAAGAAATGACCTATCTGAACCCATTAACACTAGTGCCAGCATATGCCACCCTAGGCCCCAATGACAGGCACAGTCAGCTTATCCCTGACACCTGTGAGGCCTGAAGACTTGTCTACCTGGCATCCCTGTCACCAGAAAAACTTCATTACAACCTCTACTAATAACTGTATTCTGAGCCCCTAAGGAAATTACAGATTCCACTGATGCTGTTTATAGATGAAGAAACGATACAGAAACTACACTACTGAATACACCCAGAATCAAAGCCAAAGTAGGCCCCTACTCAACCAACATCATAGATACATCTTTAGGAAAAAAACCCTCTCCTACAAAAGTAAATTTTAAAAATTGGAAGAAGTGACTATCACACCTGATGAGTGGATATCAATGTAAGGAAACAGGAAACTTGAACAAGCAGGGAAATATGACAACACCAAAGGAACACAATAATTCCCTAGCAACAGATCCTAATCCAAAAGAAATTCACAAAATTCCAGAAAAAAAATAAAATATTGATTTTTTAAAGAAGCTCAGTGAAATCCAACAAAGTTCTGAAAGAACAATACAAAGAAATCAGAAAAATAATTAATGGCATGAATGAGAGACTTACCAAAGGAATGGATATTATAAAAACAAATCAAATAGAAATTCTGGAAGTGAGGAATTTATTGAATAAACCACAAAATATATTTGGAAACTTCAGCAATAGACTAGATAAAACAGAAGAAAAAAAATCTCGGAACTTGAAGACAGGTCTCTTGAAATAATCTAGTCAGACAAAAACAGAGAAAAAAGAATGAATAAAGACTTTGTGATATATGGGATACCATAAAGTGATCAAATACATGAATTATCAGTATTCCAGAAGGCAAAGAGAGAACAAAAGAGCTTGAAAACCTATTTAACAAAATAATAGATGAAAACTTCCAAGTCTAGTAAAAGATTAAGACATCCAGATATTGGAGGCCCAGTGATTCCCAGATACAATGCAAAAAGGGTTTTTTCCATAGTACATTATAGTACTGTGTCTACAAATCATACTCTCTAAAGTCAAAGATAAAGAGAGAATTCTATAAACAGGAAGAGAAAAGCATCTAGTCACCTATGAAGGAATCCCCATCAGACCAACAGTGGACTTCTCAAGAAGAACCTCACAAGCCAGGAGAGAATGGGATGATATATTTAAAATACTGAAAGAAAGAAGTTGCCACCACCAAGGATACTATTTTACTATATCCAGCAAAATTAGCCTTTTAAAGACTAATTTATAAAATGAAGGAAAAAATAAAGTCTTTCCCAGATAAGCAAATGCTATGGGAATTCATCACCACTAGACTGGTCCTACAAGAAATGCTCAGGGGACTCTTGAACCTGGAAGCAAAAGGACAATTGTTACCATCATGAAAACACACAAAAGTATAAAGCTCACTGGCAAAGCAAGCACATTAATGGAGAAGAGAAATGATTCAAATAGTACCACTACAGAAAACCACTAAACCACAAGGACAAACAATAAGAGAAATGGAAAGGAAAAAAAGAATATACACAACAACCAGAAAACAATTAACAATATAATGAAATGATGAAACCTCACATATCAATAATAACTTTGAATGTAAACAGATTAAATTTATCACTAAAAATATGTAGACTGGCTGAAGGGATAAAGAATCATTATCCAACTATATGCTGCCTACTAGAAACACACTTTACCCTAAAGACACATATTTATTGAAAGGGATGGAAAAAAAGATATTCCATACAAATGGAAACAAAAATCAAGCAGGAATAGCTATACTTATATTAGATAAGACAGACTTTAAGTCAAAAACAGGGCAAAAAAGAAGGTTATTAAATAATGATAAAGGCATCAGTCCAGCAAGAGGATATAATGAGTTTAAATACATATGGACTCACCCAGATTAATAAAGCAGATATTATCAGATCTAAAGAGAGAGATAGATTCCATACAATAATAGTGGGGGACTTCAATACCTCATTTTTGGCATTTAACAGATCATCTAGACGAAAATCAACAAAGAAACATTAGATTTAAAGTTGGACTTTAGACCAAATGGACCTAACAGATATATAAAGAATATTGTATCCAACAACTGCAGAATACACTCTTCTCATCAGCACATGGAACCATTCTCCAGGATAGACTACAAGTTAGGCCACAAAACAAATCTCAACGAATTTTTAAAAATCAAAATCATATCAAGAATCTTCTTAGACTGCAAGGGAATAAAACTAGAAATCAATACCAAGAGGAACTTTG
This sequence comes from Theropithecus gelada, assembly GCF_003255815.1. NCBI lineage: Eukaryota > Metazoa > Chordata > Mammalia > Primates > Cercopithecidae > Theropithecus > Theropithecus gelada. The sequence goes on along the minus strand of NC_037668.1, from coordinate 125,085,148 downwards.
GAAACTATACAAATACATGGAAACCAAATAGCATGCTGCTGAACAACCACTGGGTCAATGAAATTGAGACAGAAATAAAAAAATTTCTTGAAAAAAAATGAAAATGAAAACAACATAAGAAAACCTGTGGGATACAGCTAAAGTAGTGCTAAGATGGAATTTTATAGCAATAAGCACCTACATCAAAAACACAGAAAGATTTCAAAGCTACAATTTCACAATGCACATAAAAGAACTAAAAAAGCAAGAACAAACCAAACCCAAAATTAGCAGAAGAAGCAAAATAATAAAGCAGAACTAAACAAAATATAGTCTAAAGTAAAAATACAAAGGAACAACAAAATGAAAAGTTGGTTCTTTAAAAGGATAAACATAATTGCTAAACTTCTAGCTAGACTAACCAAGAAAAGAGAGAAGACCTAAATAAACAAAATCACAAATGAAAAAGGGAACGTTACAACTGATACCACAGAAATACAAAAATCATCAGAGATTATTAGGAACAACTATATGCTAACACCACTCACTCTCATGTTTGTCACAGCACTATACACAATAGTAAAGATATGTAATTAACCCAAGTGTCCATCAACAGATGAATGGAAAAAAGAAAATGGGTGTGTGTGTGTGTGTGTGTATAAAATGGAATACTATACACACACACACACACACACACACACATATGTAATGGAATACCATTCAGTCATAAAAAAGAATGAAATCATGTCATTTCCAGCAACATGGATGGAACTGGAGGTCATTATGTTAAGTAAAGTAAGCCAGGCAAAGAAAGAGAAGTACTGCATATTCTCACTCATATATGGAAAATAAAACAGTCGTTCTCATGAATTGGAAATAGAAAATAGATTGATAGATATCAGAGACTGAGAAGTGTGGGTGGGGGTGAGGGACAGATAAAGAGAAGTTGATTAATGGGTACAAAAATACAATTAGATATAAGAAATAAGTTCTAATGTTTGATAGCAGACTAGGGTGACTATACTTAGCAACAATGTTTTGTATATTTCAAAATAACTAGAAGGCATGACTTTAAATGATACCAACACATAGAAATGATAAATACTTAAGGTGATGGATACCCAAATACTCTGACTTGATCATCACACATTCTATGCATGTAACAAACACTCACATTTACCCATTAATTATAGAAAATACTGTTTTAATAAAAAAGATATTTTAATTGCCAATTATTTGTCTGAATTAGAAACTGAGCAAAAACAATTCCTATATTTTAGCTAGATACTTAGGTTTTTCAAAAATAACACGTGTAATTAAATTATCTGAGCATTCCTAGCCCTGAGTTCTTTTTCAGTTTGACCTAGGCCCATCAAAATATTCAAAAATCTGTTCCATAGAAATTCTAACCCATTTCTATTTCTCTCTCTAGGTGTAGAAAACTGGGTTCAGAATTTTTACAAAACTGTATAGCTTTAGAGACTCTGCTTTCACTATATTCAGGAGTGTGCATAAAATACCTAAAGAGGTAATTTCTGACAAAGTTCAAAGCCAGGGTGTTCTATCATCTCTTCAAATTCAACATAGGTAAAACCCAGTTCTAGTACCTTGGCAAGAAAATAACTCCTCCTCCTGTTTTATGCATTTCTAAAATTAGTACCAAAATCCTTTCCAGGAATAAAATCTCATGGTTTTTTTTTTCCCTATGCCCTCAGCAACTAATCAGTCACTAAAATCATAAATATTTTTCATGAACTTACTACAGATTTTAACTTCTAAGTGCTTCTGACATATTATTTCTAATTCATAGTAATCTTGCAAAGAGTTCTTAAAATTCAGTTGATAAAAAATCTTAGGCTCAGAGAGATTAAATAAATTACATGTATAGATCTACTAAGTACTAGAGTCCAGATTAAAATCCAATATGTTTGATTCTAAAGCCATTTTCCCAAGTATTGCTATTTTTCCTTCATACAAATTCTCGAATCCTTCTGTTTTTTTCCATTCCCAATACTCCTGCCAGTCAGCTTAGGTGCCTATCATCTATTCCCTTCACAAGCCTCTTGGGCTCCAGTTCCTCCCTATTCAACCATTGCCCACTCCCACATTACTGATCAAGAGTATGAATGGGAGAGAGAGCTCTTTGAAAAATTCCCTAACTGGCTCACAGGACAAGATCTCTCCTTTTGAAACTTTATAGCATATATTCTTTGAAAACTAACATTGTTCTTGTCACCTTTACTCTTGTATGGTTATTTTGTCATCTCTTGTTAGAGTCAAAGATTTTAGCAGGCAGGAATTTAATCCCAATGCTTATTGCTGAATATGTTTTCTAATTTTATTCTATCTTAATTCTATTCTGATTTTTCTGCTTCCTAAAAGAATTGATATGGATGTTTCCTTATTTCTGTCTTTTTTCCTGCCTAAATTGTTATTTCCCCTTCCTGAAAATCAAAAAGACATTAAAGAAAATATAATGGCAGGAGGACCTTATCATGAGAAAACTTTTTATAAATATGTTTGCCTAGCACGAGAAGACAATTCTGCTTTTCCTAGTGAGACCTGTGCATCATGTTGAATAGCATTCAAATGACTATCTTTGCTAAATCTCCCATCTAACTGTGTCTTTGTTAAAGTCAGGGCACCAGGGAGTTCAAGGTGAGATTTTACCGACATGGTGTAAAGCAACATGGCATCCCCTCTTGTATTTTCAAAGATCACTTTATATTGTCTATACATCTCAAAATAGCACTGCCCTTCTTTGACATCGCATTGCACTATGAACTCCTATTCAATTTGTTATCTGCCATCCTCCCCAAGTCTGTCTCAGCACGACAGCTTCCTGAGTAATACCCCCATAATTTGAATCTGTGCTGAGCATTATTTTCTCTCAGGTGCATATATTTTCTTGCATGGCTTTGTATTAAACCTCATTTCACATTTGTTCAACCAATGCCCTGAATTATCTATATCCTGCTGGGGTTGTAATATGTCATCTTCTTTATCTCCCCTCCTTGCAAGCTTTGTGCTAGTTGCAAATTTAGTCAGTATTGCATTAACCTTTTCAAGGTGAGAAGGACTGCATGGAAGTGGTGGGCTCAGGCCATATCCTGATGGAACACACAGGACCCATATCCCAGCCCTGTACTATCCTGACAATACCCACTCTTTGTAAGCCATCCAAGTTTATCCACCAACTCTCATATTCTCCAGACAATGCTTTTCTAATCTCTCAGTGAGTTGTGTGTTGTATTAGTCCATTTTCATGCTGCTGATAAAGACATACCCGAGACTGGAAAGAAAAAAGAGGTGTAATTGGACTTACAGTTGCACATGGCTGGAGGGGGCCTTAGAATCATGGTGGGAGGTGAAAGGCACTTCCTCCATGGTTGCAACAAGAGAAAATGAGAAAGATGCAAAAAGATCTGAAGATGAAGAAAGATCTGATAAAACCATCAGACCTCATGATTTTTATTCACTACCATGAGAACAGTATGGAGGAAACCACTCCCATGATTCAAATTATCTCCCACTGGGTCCCTCCTACAACACTTGGGAATTATGGGAGTATAATTCAAGATGAGATTTGGGTGGGGACACAGAGCCAAACCATATCATCCCACCCCTGGACACTCCAAATCTCATGTCCTCACATTTCAAAACCAATCATGCCTTCCCAACAGTCCCCCAAAGTTTTAACTCATTTCAACATTAACCCAAAAGTCCACAGTCCAAAGTCTCATCTGAGACAAGGCAAGTCCCTTCCACCTATGAGCCTGGAAAATCAAAAGCAAGCTAGTTATTTCCTAGATACAATGGGGGTGCAGGTATTGGGTAAATACAGCTGTTCCAAATGGGAGAAATTGACCAAAACTAAGGGGTTACAGGGCCCATGCAAATCTGAAATCTAGCATGGCAGTCAAATTCTAAAGCTCCAAAATGACCTCCTTTGACTCCATGTCTCACATCCAGGTCATGCTGATCAAGAGGTAGGTTCCCATAGCCTTGGACAGCTCCAACCCTGTGGCTTTGCAGAGTATAGCCCCACTCCTGACTGCTTTTACAGGCTGGTGTTGAGTGTCTGTGGCTTTTCCGGGCACATGGTGAAGCTGTCAGGGGATCTGCCATTCTGGGGTCTGGAGAATGGTTGCCCTCTTCTCACAGCTCCACTAGGCAGTGTCCCAGTAGGGACTCTGCATCGGGGCTCTGACTCACATTTCACTTTCACACTGCCCTAGCAGAGGTTCTCCATGAGGGCTGCACCCCTGCAGCAAACTTTTGCCTAGGCATCCAGGTATTTCCATACATCTTCTGAAATCTAGGTGGAGGTTCCCAAACCTCAATTCTTGACTTCTGTGCACCCACAGACTCAACACCACATGGAAGCTGCCAAGGTTTGGGGCTTGCATCCTCTAAAACCATGGCCTGAGCTATACCTTGGCCCCCTTTAGCAATGACTGGAGCAGCTGGGATGCAGGGCACCAAGTCCCTAGGCTGCACACAGCACGGGGACTCTGGGCCCGGTCCATGAAACCATTTTTTTCCTCCTAGGCTTCCAGGTCTGTGATGGGAGGAGCTTCCGTGAAGACTTATGACATGCTCTGGAGACATTTTCTCCATTGTCTTGGTGATTAACATTCGGCTCCTTGTTGCTTATGCTAATTTCTGCAGCCAGCTTGAATTTCTCCACAAAAAAAATGGATTTTTCTTTTCTACTGCATTGTCAGGCTGCAAATTTTGTGAACTTTTATGCTCTGTTTCCCTTCTAAAATGGAATGCTTTTAACAGCACCCAAGTTACTTCTTCAATGCTTTGCTGCTTAGAAATTTCTTGCACCAGATACCCTAAATCATCTCTCTCAAGTTCAAAGTTCCACAAATCTCTAGGGCAGGGGCAAAATGTCACTAGTCTCTTTGCTAAAACATAACAAAAGACACCTTTACTCCATTCCCAACAAGTTCCTCATCTCCATCTGAGACCACCTCAACCTGGACCTTATTGTTCATATCACTATCAGCATTTTTGTCAAAGCCATTAAACAAGTCTCTAGGAGGTTCCAAACTTTCCCACATGTTCCTGTCTTCTTCTGAGCCCTTCAAACTGTTCCAACCTCTGCCTGATACCCAGTTCCAAAGTCGCTTCCACATTTTCGGGTATCTTTTCAGCAACATCCCACTCTACTGGTACCAATTTACTGTATTAGTCCATTTTCACACTGCTGATAAAGACATATCTGAGACAGGGAAGAAAAAGAGGAATAGGACTTACAGTTCCACATGTCTGGGGAGGCCTCAGAATCATGGAAGGAGGTAAAAGGCACTTCTTACATGGCATCAGCAAGAGAAAATGAGGAAGAAGCAAAAGCGGAAACCCCTAATAAACTCATCAGATCTCGTGAGACTTATTGACTACCATGAGAACAGTATGGGGGAAACCGCCTCCATGATTCAAATTATCTCCCACTGGGTCCCTCCCACAACACGTGGGAATTATGAGAGTACAATTCAAGATGAGATTTGGGTGGTGACACAGAGTCAAATCATATCATGTGTGATTGGAGTCCAGTGTCCTAGAAAAACTAGAAATGCATCAGGATTACCATAAGCACCAAGTGGAAAGGTGCAAAGTGTTACATAGTGTCCAAATATTTGTTAGCCTCTCAAATGCAGGTATTAAAGGAATACACATCATTTAGTTGTGATCTGAAGATTTCTTTATCTACCACTTCAGGGGTTGGGTGTTTTAACCCTACTCTTCTGCTTTTTTAACCCAAAGTCCATACTTAAGCTTTTCCTAGAACCCATCATGGGATTTACTTGCAGGTGAATGCTCATCTATGTCTTGCTCCCGAAACGTGTTCACCTGTCTGGTTTCACCACTTTATCGCAGGTTTCAAATTGTTTATTAAGTTTTCAAACCCAGTTCAAATGCTCTTCCCCTTTGCGTTTGGACTCCAAAGAGGGTAGCAGTGAACGTGCAATTCTGAATTCCCTGTGTGGAAAGCAGAGCTCTTACCCTGGATGGAGGGCCGGATGATTGAAAGATAATGGGCTGAGACTGGGTATTGCTGTGGCTGCACTGCATTTCATCATTTTCATTCTTACTTTTCTGCCATGGAGTGCTTGGTATAGTTTGCCATTAAGGTGGATTGTGTGGTGTTTTTAATCTCTGTGGACTGATTTATAATTTTGGACAACAGTAATGAAACTGCTCTTATTTCTATCATTATTTCCCCCTTAATATCCACATCTCTGGCATCTCCACAAACACTGTTTGTCCTTAGGTTTTTAAAATAATTGTTTTAGACAGAAATGCATCTCCAAGTGAATGCTATTATCCGCGTTGTGCCCAGATTTGTCAAGAAACTTCTCAACACGTGTTACAAATTTTCAGATTATTCTATCCTGAACTTGGAGCAGCATGGAATCATCATCGGTTCTCTATCAAGAAGTTTTCTACTCTGATTTAGACCCCAGAATCACAGTGCTACCAGCATCAGTGAATGTCTTGCTGTTTTACTCCCTAATGCAATGGTTCTCAACTAGGATTGATTGTGCCACCAAGGGAACATTTGACAATGTCTGGAGACATTTTGGTTGTCAAAACATGGGAGAGTGCTTCCTGTGGTTAGCAGGTAGAGGCCAGGGATGCTCTGAATATCCTACAACACCCAGGGCAGCCCTCCAGCCCCAAATATCTATAACGCCAGGGATAAGAAACTTTGGTCTAATATCTTTTCAACATTACAGTAGTCAAAACAAAAAAGAAAGAAAGAAAGAAAGAAAGAAAGAAAGAAAGAAAGAAAGAAAGAAAGAAAGAAAGAAAGAAAGAAAGAAAGAAAGAGAGAGAGAGAAAAGAAAAACAAAACGAAATGCCCCATTAAACCAATTGAAGTGAGTCTGTACTTTGGCTCCATAGGTTTCAGTGCCTCACAATAAACTTAAGCCTCTTCCCTCAATACTTCCCTCGCCATCCCTATTCCAGTTTGTCTATTAATCCTCATTCTGACCTCAGTGGAAGAAAGCAGAAGCCACCACTCCACATATTCACAAGCTTTCCTAGTACTAACACCTTACTAAGAGCACCTCTATTTCCATTTCTTTGAGAACAGGACCTCTGACACAAATAGTTTATTTCCCCTTTCTCCCTTCTAGATCCCATTAAAGGCTTGGGTGTTTTGTTGTTGTTGTTTGTTTGTTTGAGATGGAGTTTCACTCTTGCCACCCAGACTGGAGTCTAATGGCACGATCTCAGCTCACTGCAACCTCCACCTCCTGGGTTCAAGCGATTCTCCTGCCTCAGCCTCCTGAGTAGCTGGGATTACAGGCGCCCACCACCATGCCCGGCTAATTTTTATATTTTTAGTAGAGATGGGGTTTCACCATGTTGGCCAGGCTGGTCTTGAGCTCCTGACCTCCGGTGATCTGCTCGCCTCGGCCTCCCAAACTGCTGGGATTACAGGCGTGAGCCACCGTGCCCAGCCTAGGTTTGGGGTTTTTACATCATACTTGGAAAAATGTTCTCAAACCTGTGGCTGTCCCAAGGCTGTTCAACTGATGAATGTCTAGTAAGGGGTGGAGGTGTGTGGAGAGAGAGAGAAAAGAAGGAGAGCGGGAGGAGAGGGAAATGGGGTGTGGGGAGAAAGGAAACGGAAGACTGCTGTATCTGACAAAATATTTCATTTCATTCTTAGCTGGCAATTAATTTACAGAACTTCTTCTTTCCAGCCAAGCACAGAATATACCAAGTCACCCTCTTCGTTGTCTCACATCTTCACGATGGGTCTGTTCTCCAATTAATTTTCTACCTCGTACAGATAAAGACATTTGCTAGGTATCTGATTAGTGATGCTGGTGTTACCTTCCCTAATGCCGCCAAGCAGTCACAGCCACAGACCTCTCCAAGGAGTCAAACATCCTGCACTGTGCTTTGATGCTCCCACCGCATGCCCAGAGGTGGGGTGGCCTCTGCAAATCAGAGCCAGCAGGGGTGCTGTTTCCTGCCCCACGCTGACTCCTTCGACCCACAGTCTTCCCTTACCTTTCTCCTATGGAAACGTAACTTTTGCTTTCTGTCATCTGGTAACAGCCTCTCACATGTCCCACTGTGATGTAGCTTGCATTTCTCTGTGGCCTCTCTAAGTATGATTTTCAAATTTAACCAAATGCTGTAAAGAAAAAGAATTTTGATGGGTGTTTAGATCCATGCGTAGACAGAGTCATACTGGAAGTTATTGTACATTCTTTAAGCTAGAATCAGAGCCTAAATTTGCAGTGGTCCAGTGGATGGTAGATACTTTTTCTCATATTCCAGGTGGGGTGATTTGATTTATTTGCCAAACAAACTTTCTTGTTTCTTTGTGGTTCAGATTTTAGGAAGTTAGACTACTAAGAAAAATGATCTCTTCCTCCCTTCTGTACTGTTACTGCTCTGATAGATTATATACTACTCTACACGTATAGAGTGGTAGGTACATAATTTATAAACTTTCATATTTTACATGTGCCACTCTTTTCTATTAACTAGATCATAGATCATGGTTCAATTCAGTGAGCATATACGAGTGTCTGCTTTTGGTCAGGCACCATGCAAACAAAGGTGAGCAAGATGAACTGGAATCAAATCCACAAATTATTGAGGGTTTTCTACAAATGAAGCACTATGCTGAGTCTTTTACCAACATGCTATCATTAATCCTTATATTAACTCTATAAGGATGAAAGAGCCCCTAACTTTCTCATGAAGGTTTATTAGAAGGTCTGTAAGGATGATCTCCGCATTGAATCTGCATTGATGATCTCCGCATTGAGCCCTAATTTTGTATGGGTTTGAATCCCTGTCTAAAAACTCTGATGTGCAATTAGAATTGATTGTAATTGATTTTAATCAATTTCTATCTTGTGTGCCGATTCTGCCAGGTGGTTGAATTTTCACCTCAGTCAGTTTGGGGTTGTATCCACATTCTGGGGGTGTTTATGGTGCCCAGGTGTTGTGTGTATGGTAGCATTTGAGGGCCTGGCATCTACAAGCACATCCATCATCCCACCTGCTTCTTGGGGTGGTCCATACAGATCACACTCAAGTTATCCCTCACATCCAGCAAAAGGCCCATTCAAATCTAGCAACTCCAGTCAACAATTTCCTCTCTGCTGCTGCAGCTGCACGTTCAAAACCAAGGGTGCTAAAATCTATGGCACTTGTCTTCATGAGATCCTTCTGAGATGCCACAGCTCTCTGAACCGGGGTCTCCTGGCTGGAGCTCTAGGCCCGTTTGCTTGGATGGACCACGAAACCATTCCCTCTCTGGGGCTGCTTCTCCTAGTGTGGAGACACAACCTTCTGTGCTCTCCAATAACACGCACCTCTCTAAGAGATCTGCCTCTCCCTGTTCCAACCCCAACCCACTGCCCCTGCTTTCTCATTCCTCTTGGCTCCTCCACCAACTCCTCCTTCCTTAAACCAGTAGAGAATTCATCTTTGGTGCTTTCATCTGTGGTAGGGGAAAAGCAGCTTTTATGTCTCATTATTTTCTCAAATCCATGGCCTCCCTTTCCCTGAGGGTCTAAGGTTTTTAAAAACTCAAAAGTCAAGGATAGATGTCCTTGTCTTCTGCTTTCTGCTTCTCCTGAGCCAATAAGCAGAATAAATACCCCAGTTGACTGAATGATGGAAAGCTACAGGCTAAAATGGTGGAGAGGAGAGAAGCTATATTGGCTACTCTTAAAAGAACAAGAATTGCTCAGGTCGAAAATGTTAAGGAAGAGATTCCAGGCCTGTAACACAAGGTGTAAAAAGCCGTAAGAAAGCACATGGCAAGTGGTTTGGAATAGACGTGGGTCAGCCTGTAAGGGGAGGGACGAGAGATGTAGCAGGGGAGAGACAGGCAGGGAGCAGTGTGTGAAAGGGTTTCTAATTCCAGGTGGGGATAGGGGACTTGAAGGAAGGAGGTTGTTCTGGACTGAATGTTTGTGTCCCCCACTAAAATTCATATTTTGAACCCTAACCTCTAATGTAAATGGTACTACGAAGTGGGGCCTTTGGGAAGTGAGTAGGTGTAGATAAAGTAGGGATGGTGGGGCTCTCATGATGGGATGAGTGCCCTCAGAAGAGGAAGAAGAGACACCGGAGCTTTGTGTCTCTGCCATGTGAGGATACAATGAAGAAGCAGCTGTCTGCAAGCCAGGAAGTGGGACTCATCAGAGCCTGACCATGCTGACACCCTGATCTCAGACTTGCAGCCTCCAGAACCGTGAGAAATGAATGCCTGTTGCATAAGCCACCCAGTCTATGGCTGTTTTGTTTTTTGAGCAGCTCAGGTTTGCTAGAGGGTTTAACAGAAGCAGTGAATGAATTTGTATTTTGGGGAAGCTCGTACTGGCACCATATGAACAGAAACTGTGGGACTGTACCCTCTTGTGGGTTCCCCACAGCCTCAGTGCTGAAGTGTGAAGATATTTGGTCAATAAATTAAAGGGAGAGTAGAGTTTCACAGGTTAGAAACCCTGCCAGTAAAACAATGCTGTTATTTACTTTAACTCGATTCCTCAAAAGTAACACAGGCCTATGGGCCCGAGTAACACTCCAGAAGGGAAACTTTGCTACCGACTCCCTCAAACTCTATGCTGTGTCTGTTTTCTTCACAAATGTCTGTGGTGTCTTTTAGACCTTTTATTTCAAATGGCTGTTATTACCCCCAATTTGACTTTTCAAATTAGAGAAATTAAAATGTAGCAAATACCTAATCTGGGATGAGATTTGTTTCAAAGGAAATTTAAATGCTTGAGTACTTAAATTAGTCAATGGGAGATTTCCCCCTGCCCCCAGTATCGAGCCCTAATTTTTAATTAAAAAAACAAAACCCTGATTAGCTGCCCACCATGTGTACTTAACTAAATCAGAAAAGGTATAGATGAAATTACAAAAGAATTACTGAGGAGGGATCCTATACTATGTATGGGTTATGGTTGATATAAAGCCTTGATTTTCTTTTTTTCCTCTTCTCTTTGGCATCTGGTTTTATTATCCAATTCATAACACTCCTGTGTGAAAAAGTTAGTTCGTGAAAATGGGCTGAATCAAACTGTTTTTCCTGTAAAGAAGGATAATTTTTAAATTTCAGGGAAATGGGCCCTTTATAGAGGAACTATTACAGCAGTGGAGAGGAATCACTGATCTTAGCTAGCAAATTTTGCAAAGTACCAGCAGAGGAGGCTGTAAATCAACACTGCCTTTCTTTGCAATTTCCTTTTTTTGTTTTAATGATTTCAGAAAAGGGTAACGCATCTCCCCACTAGATTTCAGCATCAAGCTATCTGGTGTTAGAGCAGTTACTTAAAATTACATCTATTGGATAGAAATGCTCTTAACTCTACAGCTGAAATAAGGCAAAAAAAATGCAAGCAATACACTTTTTCTGGAAATACAATGTACATTGACTTGAATTTATACTATAGTGTTAATGACTGGTGTCCTTTTGATGAGGGCAGATTTTGATAGGAGGGGGAAAAGGTTAGCAAAGATATTGGTTACTGAAAGTAGAGAAAGTCTATTGACAAAGTTTTTTGGTTTCTTTGTGATAATCTGAGAAATAATTAACTGAAACATGAAAGACTGACCTTTTTCACCAATCTGCCTGAAACAGGCTTAATTATTAGAAACACGAAGGTCTTCACAAACTGAATTTTCCCCAACATAGTAAGTAGTTTACGTTGAAGTGTAAGCCATTAACTGTGTCACTATTATCTAGCGCAGTTCTTGGTACTGGAGTCACAACCCACTAGCACTGAACAATCAATTATAAGATGTTGTAAGTAACTTGTAACCTTTAATAATAATACTAAGATATAGGAACAGATTTTTCATAAACATGGAGCAGAATCAAGATTGTCCCTGTGCTGGGCGCAGTGACTCACGCCTGTAATCCCAGCACTTTAGGAGGCCGAGGCGGGTGGATCACCTGAGGCCAGGAGTTTGAGACCAGCCTGACAAACATGGAGAAACCCTGTCTCTACTAAAATACAAAATTAGCTGGGCATGGTGCCACACGCCTGTAATCCTAGCTACTCGGGAGGCTGAAGCAGAAGAATCACTGGAACCTGGAAGACGGAGGTTGCAGTGAGCCGAGATTGAGCCATTGCACTCCAGCCTGGGCAACAAAAGCGAAATTCCGCCTCAAAAAAAAAAAAAAAAAAAAAGATTGTCCCTGTAATAACATGAATTTCACTCATGTTCTCTTGAGTGATAAAGGAAAAGGTGGATTTAAAACTAAACTGTCAGGAACTGCAGGTAAACTGCCACAATCGAATCCTTGCCACACCCTATAATCTGGCTATAACCATGAAAGTGTGGTGCAGATATAAAGGCCGTAAGTGATATGAGTCGTAGCCCCAAAAACTGGAAAGCCATTGATCTAGTGTCAGCAAAATAAAAAGCAATCTATACTCTGAGTTCATTTTGTTTTTCTCAAGGCAGCCTGACCCAAATCAAGGTCAAATAGAGACCCTAGGGGCTCATGTCCACTACTTGACCTAGTTAATAAATATGGAGGCAAAGCAAAAGGTTACATTATACTTGAAACTTGAAAGACTGCTGGGTTTTCCTTTGGCTTTGATGAATTGCATAGATATTTTCCTTAATCAAGTCCCAGGGCCTGAGAAAAGCAACTTAAAGCAAACAGAGTCTGAAGACAGGCTAACAGATTAATGGAAAGGTTGAAGAGTTGAGAGAGAATAGCATGAGATAAAGTGAATAAATAACTAAAATGTAACCGCTGGGTGCTCTCTAATAGCCTCCTGGGCTGTTCGATGGCTTTCAGCTGATTGGTCATGAGGACACTGCAAATACAGGGGAATTTAATTACACCTAAAGTAAGAGCTAAAATGCTATGTTCTGAGAATTTTTAATGTTCTTGCAGTATCTTTGGAATTGTGACTCTAAAACCACATGTGGTGTCCCCAAATAAATTGGATACACAATGTTGACTGAGTTTTCATGATGTGCCAGGATGGTGGCCGAATTGAAAGGCAAATAGGGTGAGTTTGGCACAATTCATTCTCAACAAGGGTGATTTATGTTCATTATGTTTCCTTTTCTAAGTATTTGTGTTTTTTAAAACGCAAATTTAGTCTAGAATGTTGTCCTGCAGTGTCATAAAACTCATATGCTTGTGGTTTGAAAAGCATATGCTTCTCTTATTTTATTTGAAAAGCTGCACTGTTGCCTTCAGTTTGGGGGTACCTCTCCAGGACTTCTCATTTCCTCAAAAATCACTAACTAGCATTTGAAGGTTGCACCTGTAAATTCTGAGAGTAACCTGGCGTGAAGAAGTTCATCCACACCAGGAAACTTGAATGTCGCCCTCTCTCCAGCCTTAATTCCCTGTTGCTAATGTCAAATCTAGTATTTCTGCTAATAATAATTTTCTTTGATAGGAAAGTAAAATGTGAGTTTAATGCTTCTTCCCTGTATGTCTCTCACAGATAGACTCAATGCATTGGTTCCTCTCATTGCTTTCTTAACCTTCTGAGAGAGAAAACTATCAATAGAACAAGTCAAGAATTTGTGTTGGGCCGGGCGCGGTGGCTCACGCCTGTAATCCCAGCACTTTGAGACGCCGAGGCGGGTGGATCACGAGGTCAGGAGATCGAGACCATCCTGGCTAACACGGTGAAATCCCGTCTCTACTAAAATACAAAAAATTAGCTGGGCGCGGTGGCGGGCGCCTGTAGTTCCAGCTACTCGGGAGGCTGAGGCAGGAGAATGGTGCGAACCCGGGAGGCGGAGCTTGCAGTGAGCTGAGATCGCGCCACTGCACTCCAGCCTGGGTGACAAAGTGAAGACTCCGCCTCAAAAAAAAAAAAAAAAAAAAAAAGAAAAAAAGAAAAAGAAAAAAAAAAAAGAATTTGTGTTGTAATGTTTTCTTTGAATGTGTATTTCTTCTTCTAGGCCATAAGCAATCTGAAGGTTGAGACCATAGCTTATAATTTTTCTTTCTGTCTCTGACTCATGGTACTTAGTAGTACTTGGTACAGAAAACTCAATAAGCCTTGAATGTATCTATTTTATAGAACTGAGTGTGAGCAGCAAATGTCAAGGGAGATTGTCCTTGTTATTCAGATTCTGATTCCAGTTCTCCCAAACATTGTCCAGGAGGTTTTTAAAAAACAAAGATGTCTTAGGCTAACGAGGATTTCCAACTCAGAGTACTGATGAGGAGAGGGTCTCTATCCCGGTGAAATTGTCTGGTCTTGACGTGGTTCAGTAAGTACATGTCTTCTGTATTCTTATTCGTAAGTGAATAAAGTAGGCTTGTTCAGAGAAAGGTCTCATCATTCCTAGCACTCTGTGTTAGAGGCAGCAGAAATGTTTCTTTGGACTTTTTCATCCTTCCTATAGCAGCCAACTGTGGCACTTTTTTCCAGTGGTGCCCAACACACGTTGCTAAGGTTAGACAATCTTCAAAATAAGGTGAGTTGTTGTTGTCTAAGGGTGTTTCCAGTTCTAACCATCTATGCATTCATAAAGAATGTTGAAAAGTTTTCTGCTCCTCAGGATATCCTAAGACTCCTTGCTAATTGGAAATGGCCCTGCTAGAGCCTGGCAATGTGTCTGTTGCTTCGAGTCTGCAGATAGGTCTGTGAAACACACAGGCAAGTAGAATGTCATCTTCACTTGGGTGACCTATAAGCACCTCAAAGGCAACATGTCCAAAACCACTCACATTTCTTCCCTGACAAACACAATCTGCTTCCTGCATTCCCATCTCAATGACTGGCACCTCCAAAAACCAAGACACTCAAAAGAGAAGTCAGAGAGCTCTTCCTAATTTTCCCATTTCTCTCAGTAGCAACCCTGCTTCTTCTCAAGGCCAATGACTCACCAGATCTTGTATATTCCCTCTACTTACAAAATCTGTCCTCTACTTGCCAAAATCTGTCCACTTGGATTACCTGATAACTGTCACAACCTCCTAGGTACAGTCTTATCTCCACTTACCCTTGATCCTCCATAACTAGAACTTTAGAATTACTTCCTCCATGCTGGCATCCTTAACCCAACAGTCTAATTTTGGTGCCCCTTATATAAGCTCCATATGAATAGGTTTATCAGAGTACTTCTCTCACTTTTTGAACACTAATTACCTTATGTCCCCTGTTATTTCATGAGTTCCTTTAGGGGAAAACCCTTAAGAATATTTTCAGACTGAATGAATGAGGTGTTTCTTGTTTTTAAATTCTTCTTCTATAAATTCTTGTTTGTAACTGACATCTATTCTGTCAGAAAAACTCCCCTTCCTTCAAGGACAGGTGTCTATGGCTTCAGGGGATACTACAAAGCCAGGCTGAAGTCAGCTCTGAGCATGCACACTGGGGGTCGCCAGTCTACCAAACACAGCCCTCAATTCTCAGTGGCAGTGTCAGGTCCACAAAGAAGGAACTCTAGTGAAAAAAGAAAATTAAGAGAGAGAGAAATAGAGACAGAGAGAGATCAGAGTTGGGGAAAAGTGTGGCCAATAAAGAGGGCCCCCATCCAGCCATGTTCGCAAGAGTTGCCTGAAAGAGAAAAGAAAGACTTCCCACGGCTGCTTTGCCAAGGAGTGCAGAAAAGAGCAGGACAGTAAAGAGGCCAATATGAATCTACTGGAATGCAAAGAAAAGGGCCAGGAAACCAAGTGTACCCAGCCTGCCTCTGTGCTTAGTGAAGGTGATGAAGACAGTGCCCAGCTTTGGAGAAAGAACTTGCTGGATGAGAGGAAAAAGGTAAAGCTGACCCACCCCCACCCTGACACACAACCTCATGCTCACCTGGCATCTTGTGTCTGCAGGCTCTTGGGCAGGGTGAGGAACACATCACTGCTTGTAGCGATAGGGACCTCATTTATTGAAGCAGGAAGCAGAGATAGCCCTTTGTTCAAGAAATAGTAGAAGCAAGTAACGGTCGGGACTAAGCAGCCCTTGTTCACATCCGACACCCAGAGAGTTACTGGTTTTGACTACAAATCCTTTCTGAGAGCCATGCTGCCATTTCTGGCTGTCCTCAGATAAGCAACAACTTCCTACCAGCCGAGTGATGAGTTATCTACTGACAAAGTTGATCCCCCATGAGACAAATCCCTTTGATCAGAAATTTTGTTTTGTTTCAGCTCATGGAGACAGATCACAGTAAGGCATTTGAGAGTCAATAAGAAAACGTTAATAGATTTACTCTTGCTGGGGAGGCCAGTACCAGTGTTTTAATCATCTTGTGGCTGCTTAATTAACATTTGTCGGCATTATTTCTGCTACTGTTAGCAAAATGTAAATATTTAAATGGCATGTATTTTTCATGAAGCAGAACTGTGAGCGCAGAACTTGAGGCAAAGATCTGGCCTCATCTTAATCGCAGCTCTCATAAAACACACTCCGTAGCTTTTGGCAAGTGTCTTAACTTCCTGACTTTTCTACCTCAGTTTCTTCCCCCATAAAAGAGAGATAATGAAAACAGTTCTAAAGAGGGTTATATAGATTAATCACCGACTGTCCAGAAAAATTCTTTGAGGATGAAAATGGGCAAATATAGTATTCTACCTGTGAACAAAAGGACTCAGCAGAGAAAGAACATGAAGAGACGTGGAACTATACACTGACATTATTCTACATACTTTGCATTCGCCCTGCTTTAGCTGCTCAGGGTGCTGCATATTAAGTATATGCAGACCACAGGGAGAAACAGAATATTCAAGAGAATAAACCAGAATGCTCTAAAAATAAAGTTGTTTGTGGAGAAGCTGTGTATTTCAAACTGCCACTAATGCCCAGATGGATCCTATTAAATAGATCCATCTTGGCTTTTTCTGTTGTAACTTTTAGCTGCAAACTGTTTACAAGTCAGGAGAAGAGAAACTGCAGAAAATAAGAATCTTCAGTGTCAGAGAGCAAACAGTCCTCAAGGGAAAACATTATTGTTCATGTTCCGTCTATGAGAATAGAGTTTTTAAATATTTTGACAAGATTGCATGGAGATTGGTCTTTCTTTAAGGAACTTCTGACCCTTACATTGAGCTCATATAATGCAGTAGTTTATATTACCACAGGCTATGGGAAGATGAAAGGGGGTAGATTGTGAAGTCTGGAACTTCTTACACTGTCTTGAACAGTGAAAAACTATCTTCATGCTAAATCCATTTTTATCCCCTCCTTCAGGTTAAACAAAGCTGCTTCTTATGGCTTCCATTTTGAGTTTAGCTAAAAACAGCTAGGTTTTAAAAGGGAGATTTTATGAGGTGGAAAGATGACAAAACTATGGGTTATACTTCTGGTTTCATCCTTGAACAGTGATATCGAAACCTGTCTCCATACCTAAATAATAGGGATATTCTAGGGGTATACAGTAGAGTAGTGAGTGTGCAGACTCTGATCAGACCACCTGACTCAGTCACCTACAGCTAAATAACTGGGATGAGTTATTTAACTCAGTATTTTAACCAATAAGCAGGAAGGGTAATCATAGGGGACTTTGTGAGAACAAAATGATAACATATGTAAACCACCTAGCTCTGACAGGGGGCCACAGTTAGTGATTGATTAAAGTTTAGCTGCTATCATCGTTGAAGGCATTGTCATCATCATCATTATCCTCCTCCGCATTGGCTGGGCTACCTCTGAAAGTTTTGTATCAAGCCTAAATGAATATAGGAATGTATTGCAAACTGCTACAGGAGTGTAAGTTATAATTACATTAAATTAAAAATTTAGACCTAAGAGTCTGAGATTAAAGCCTTACATTTCACACATGGCTTGAGACAGTCTTCTTGGCTCAACAGGTCAGAACTAGGTGTCAGGAAAGCTCAGCTGAGTCTTACAGCCCTAATGTTGTCTACTAGGGACACTCTCACCCATCTGTGCCTCAGTATCAAGTGCCATGGCTTCTCCAGCATCCCCTGGTGGTCTGCCCAGGCCAGGAGGCTATTTGTGCCTAGGGGGAGAGGAGGAAAGGAGCTTTTCCTGAGCAGCAGAGTGTGTGGGAAGTTCAGCAAGTGCAAGAGGGGAGTGAAGCATGATGAAATGTGGAAGCGAAACTTGGAGATCTGAAAGGCCAAAGCTGCTTTTGCCTGCCGCAGACCTGGGGGAGGTGAGATATACTCAGAAAAATAGATCGACAGTTGAGACAGGATGGTGGCCCGCTAAAGCAGGAAGGCCAGAAGAAGAGGAAAAATGCGGACTGGCCGCTTTATTGGAAGAGCAGGTACAAATTTCAGTCTCAGATGACAAAGAAATGTAACTGTATTTTTCTCTGATTGAACTAATTGTGGAGCCTTTGCTTCTAAAGTGGTGAAGATACCCTCAGGCAATTCCTAGCCCAGTCTTTGTGGCTCTCTCACACACCCTTCAGGATGCTGTTCAAATGTTCCTCTGTCAATGAAGCCTCTCTTAATCACATGATACAGAATAGCACTCCCTAACTCTATTCCAATCTCTTTCCACTTTTTGTTTGTGTGTGTTTTCACGTCCATTGCATTTGCCACTATTTGAGATGATATAGCACATAGATGATAGACAGATTTAGATAGACAGATGTAGGCATAATTTGTTCACTACCCCTTACTAAATGGAAGCTCCATGAGGACTTTGATGAGCATCGAAGGCATCTGTGGTAATGTGATGTGGATGGCAGCAGACCTACTATGTCAGTCAGCATGAACTGTTACAGAAAATGTTTGTGAGGAAAAGGCAAGGCTGTTAGCCAATGAATAATTGTATTGTTTTCTTTAGGAAATCCCCTGAGAACAATTTATCAGAGACAATGAACTGTTCACTCATCAACCACAGCTTAGTTATCAAAGCTCACTTCAAAATTCTCAATTTCCTGTGTTCATTAATCCTGAACAATTTTATAATAATTTCAAAGTGGGCAATTTCAGGTGCCCACTTTGAAAGGCCTGCCTGAAACTACTTGAGCTCAAACTCAAAGTCATACAATGCTTAACTTTTGACTTCTTCTTTCTGAGCCATTCTTAAAACTCTGTCAAGGTGATGTTCTCCTTTATTGCGGTAAGTTCTAATGAATTTATCTTTGTTTCGTTAACAGGTTGTCTGGTGATATTTTGGGAAATTCAACATTGTTTAGACTTCTTACACTGTCTTTCATAGTGAAAACGATTAAGCAAAAGTTTTTTCTTTTCTTTTTTTTTTTTTGGTTTTTTTTTTTTTTTTTTTTTTTTTTTACGGGTCTCGCTCTGCCGCCCAGGCTGGAGTGCAGTGGCCGGATCTCAGCTCACTGCAAGCTCCGCCTCCCGGGTTCACGCCATTCTCCTGCCTCAGCCTCCCGAGTAGCTGGGACTACAGGCGCCCGCCACCTCGCCCGGCTAGTTTTTTGTATTTTTTTTAGTAGAGACGGGGTTTCACTGTGTTAGCCAGGATGGTCTCGATCTCCTGACCTCGTGATCCGCCCGTCTCGGCCTCCCGAAGTGCTGGGATTACAGGCTTGAGCCACCACGCCCGGCCATTTTTTTTTTTTATGTTGTGCTTCCCGTTCTTAGATCCATTCTAGGAAGATAATATGGGTTTTATGAGTATTTGGCAAATGGCCGAATGAATGGATGAATGAATGAATGAATGAATGAATGAAGCACTGGATATAAGGTCTCCACTCTCCCATCTCTGCAGTTCTTTAAAGGGGCTTTGTGCATTGGCATGGCAAGTTGAGAATACCTGGTCTGTGCTGTAGGTTCTTAGTCCAGACTAGCATCTGTTATAACATTAGTCATCCCTTTGGGTCCCTGGCCACTGGATCATGCGACATACTGAGGGGCCATCCTTTGTTCATTTCTGTGCTGGCTCCCCCAAGCCCTGGTGGTATTCTTAGTTATTTCTGTATAGTCATTGTTCTGCTGCATCCACACCATACATAAGTTGTGAAAAACTCACCTGTCTGTCTTAGGCTTTCCTCCACTCTTTTGCCACTCTGAATGCATGGGAAATCATTTGCCTAGTATGTGCTTAGTGGTTGTATCCAGTCCCTCAACCTAAGCACAGCCGCCATTTCTTCTACTCTCACACAAGACCAGCCAGGCTTAACTCCCTAGGCCAGGGGCTGACAAGTATTTCTGTAAAGGACTAGATAGTAAATATTTTGGGCCGTGCAAACCGTAAGGTCTCTGTTGCAACATTCAGCTCTGCCATTGTGACATAAAAGAAGCCATAGACGGTACAGAAATAAATGTGTATTACAAAAAAAGGAAGGTTTGTCTGTGGACCAGCCAGTATTTGATGACTCCTGTCCTAGGCAATACTAGGATAAGAATATACACGTAATAGGATGGTAGAGGATTACATGCATTGATACATGTAAACCACTTGCATAGTACATTTGGC
The DNA here is from genome assembly GCF_003255815.1 of Theropithecus gelada. Taxonomy (NCBI): domain Eukaryota; kingdom Metazoa; phylum Chordata; class Mammalia; order Primates; family Cercopithecidae; genus Theropithecus; species Theropithecus gelada. Next base: position 125,064,818 of record NC_037668.1, on the reverse strand, counting down.
AATTAGAAGATCATTAATAATTTAGGGAGAGCAGTTTCTGTGGAATGCTGGTGGCAGAAGTCAGACTGCAGTTGACTAAAAAAGGAATAAGGCATTGAAATATTGAGTAGAGGCCGGGGGCGGTGGCTCACGCCTGTAATCCCAGCACTTTGGGAGGCCGAGGCGGGCGGATCAAGAGGTCAGGAGATCGAGACCATCCTGGCTAACACGGTGAAACCCCGTCTCTACTAAAAATACAAAAAATTAGCCGGGCGTGGTAGCGGGCGCCTGTAGTCTCAGCTACTGGGGAGGCTGAGGCAGAAGAATGGCGGGAACCCAGGAGGCGGAGCTTGCAGTGAGCCGAGATCGCGCCACTGCACTCCAGCCTGGGAGACAGAGCCCCACTCTGTCTTAAAAAAAAAAAAAAAGAAATATTGAGTAGAGATTATACCTATAAGCAGTTTCAATGAAAAGGGAAGGTGCAATTAAATTGTATTTAGAAGGAGAAACAAGACCAAAGAAGATGTGCATGTGTGTGTGATTGTTCTGTGCAATTTGAACACGTTTATAGGCTAAGACAGAATACAAAGGAACAATTTAGAGATGGATGAAAGAGGGTGATTCACAGAAACATTCTTAAAAGGGTAGGAAGAGGGCTTTGAGAGGAATTGTCCTTGTATGGAATGGGCTCATTCTCTGAGCCTGCAGAGAAGTGCATACGTGACAGTGATGTTGGCAGACAGAAGTTGGGAGTCTCACTCGATGTTTCCTATTTAGATTACAAATTTGGGATGGGGAGAAAGGAAAGGTGTCACAGGATCCTTTACCGAGAGGAACCACATGTGTACATACGTATTTCGTGTGTGTGTGCATGTTTATTAGACAGTAGGCTTGAGTAAATGTGATGAGGAGGAGAGTAGGTGTTTATCAAGGTCAAGTAAAATGACTGATATGGGGCATTAAGGACCAAGTAAGTGATGGCCTCAATCTAATAGCTGTGAGCCTATCTTCATCTTTGAATCCATAGCCCAGATATGTAAATGAAGAAGTCTGATTATGAGACTACATAGACTGTATAGATAAAACATGCTACCAAACAACTGTTATTTCCAGTAACTTTTGGAGAACTTGCCATTTGGATCCTGCCTGATGTGCTCTTTAATGGACTCCATCTCTTTGAAACAACTGTGGTAATGTTCCAAGGAGTTCTCCTTTATCATTTTATATTAAACACATTCTCAGTCTGTGATGATCTTAACTAAAGAGGTTAGATTTTTTTAAGTCCTGTAGAGATCTTCCAGGCAACCACGATTTTCAGGATAGAGGCACTGCTATTCAGAGTCCTTAAACTAGTTAAGATTAGATCCTACTTAGGAGCCTAGTTCTTTTCAACTACATCACGGTATGATTTTTTCAAGTATCCTGTGATTTTTTTCTTCCACTAGAGATAAAATCTTCACTTATTTTATAATTAAAAACATTATTTGTTGTCAGCATCCTTTAAAAAATGTGTAGCATTTCCTGCAGAAATGGAAAGATAGATGAAAAGATTTTTTTTCTACGTGGAAATATATTTTAGTTTCTCTACAACTATCAATTCAATATAGTAAATCTATTCATGAGAAAATGTATCCATTAAATAGTTAAATGATTTATTCAAGGTCAGATTTAAATCACTCTCAATACTGGCTCATTCTCCTAAACTTTTAAATGTGTTCCCTTATATATTAAGTTTTGGCTTTAAAACAAAACATTTTTCATGATAAAATGGACATTTTCTAGATGAAAAAATACAATTGTACTAAATAGGTATAATGGATCAGAGGCGACACAGTCTTTAGGTTGTACAAATAGGCTTCCCTATCAATAAAAAGATAAATTCTTATTTTTATTTAAGAAGTGCTTATTTACTTTTAAGTTCCAGTGTAGCATTTTTGAACTATATCTTATGTAATCAACTGAAAGAAAAACAGTTTAATACAGCTATCTGGGGGGAAAAGTTGCTTAATTTTTCACTCTAGCTAGGATCCTTTCAGTTTGTCATTTCTTCCCTATTGACTTCAGAAATGACATGTTCATTTCATACTCTAGTACTCTATTATTTCAAATAAGTAGTCTATTTAGGCCTCACAAATTCTTGCTAAATAAAACATAAATAGAATGAAACTAGCCTGCACTTCAGAAGAAAAGGTACAGCATTGAACAAATAAACTCCTATATGCTTCTAGGTATAAAAACAATTTTTAGATGAATACACAAAGAGAAATCATATTTTATCTGCAATACTGTGTTGTATATTATCTCCTGGTTTTTGAAATATTATCTCCTGATTTTTTGAAATAAGAATGTATCAATTTAAGAATAAGTTACTTTTAAAGTAGTAGATACTAGCACAAAAATTGTTTACATAACTATGCTTTTTTAAAGAAAAGTAGTTACATTTTGAGAAATTGATAAAATTAATGCCTTTTGTTTTCATGAAAGGATATTTTTGGGACAATCAATGCATAAGATTTGGAGCTACAAGTGAACATTTTAAAAGAGATATGCATTTGTTCTCATTTAAATAAATGATCTGTCCTAACATTTTCAGGAACATATCAAGTATTAAACTTGGCATCAGTAAATCATGGTTCCTATGATAATCATAACTGCCAAAATAACATCAGTCATGTTAATTCCAAAGTGCAAAACATTCTTGTAGAGCCACAGTATATCTCTTAACCATTAAATAGATGACTACCGAGCAGCCATAACCACAGATTTTTGAGTTAACATGTATTGTCCTTAAATCCTACTATCACTATACAGCCAAAGTCTGTGACATGTAGAATATGGCAAACTTCGTGATGTATCTATAGTTAAATGAAAGAAGACACACACATGATAAAAGTAGCAACACACAGGGTACTTACCCTCAGAGAATGCTAAATTTAAATGTATATTAAAAATAAATATAATAGGCAATACAATTTCTGTGATTGACTGAAAGGCTTTTCTCAGGAGGTACATGAATAAGTTTGAACTATAGAATCAGAGCAGTATTTTAGCACTGACTGATTTCCTATGATAAAATAGGTTTCCTGAGATTTAACTTGAGAATAAATGAAATTTTCAGTAGCTTAATTACAGGAATAAGGCAACTTTAAGACAGTGCTTCTTGAAATTATCATCATGTTTGTGAATTTCAGGCAAAGCTCAAGTTCAATATGCTTCAAGGTCATGATTATACCTTTTAAAGTAATATTAAAGAATGATTGTAAGCCTGAAAGTCTGTGACCTGAATGTTGTTTTGTTGCTATACTATATATTTTAAAATAGAATACCACAAGGAAAACAGTGCTGAGTAGGACCAATGCAAAGCTTTCAAATATTTATGAATCAGATCATTAATAATATCAACCAAGCACTACGTGTGAGCAGTCAATCAATGTAAAAACTGTACAGTTATTGGCCCTCTACTAGCTTGAAAAGTATGGGGTAACTAATGACGTAAAATGCTTATTACAAATGTGATAGTTATACAGCTATATATTAAGATCTGGGAATAAAATTATAAACTGAACCATAGAAAAGAGATTTTGAAGCAATTACTAATCAGGATAAGATTCTAATAAATCAATCAGCGTTAAGGTTGCTCTTCATCAGCTAGATTCATGGTATTGCAAATTATTTACATTTTTAAAGGCTCACCTGGCTTAGCAATGATACTCAAATAATTTCCATAATGTCGCCTGACAAGGACACCTTAGAAAATTGCTTATTTAACTCTGAGATTTTAATGGAACAAAAAGAGTGTGGGGAAAAAAAGAAAAGAAGGAAAAAAAAAAAAAAACTCACTTCACCTAGGCCAGTTAGAGGAAAATATGAAGGAAAAAATGCCAAATATAAAGGAATAAAATTGTAACAAGTATCTACAAGTATAGAGTCAGCCTATGGACATAGAGTATAGATGTATAGATGTAGAATTGTGCAATTTTTCTATGACAGCATATCTATAAGTAATTTATATCATTATAGAATAAGCAGTGATAGTCTAAGCCCCTTTTCATAGATTTGGTGAAAACCACACAGTCCCCTATTTATATACTGTATCCATTCCAGTTAGCATATATTTTAGCTTCAAAGCAGAATAATAGAAGTTACATCATCATCACTTTACAAAAAAAATGACTTTTTTTATGTTCTTGAAAAATCTCTAAGGTGAAAAGAAACTCTGCCCAGAGTAGGTTCCACAGAGCATTCAAATGTTTCCCTGTGGTGGAATTTCATTATATTCTGTACCTTGCCAGAAATTACTTTCTAAATTACTCTCTGTGCTGAATTGAACAGAGAGTACATAAGCAAAGAAAGAAAAGTGCTTTAAACATAAAGGAGCAAAGAGGGAAAAAAACTTCATAAGCAAATATTCATTCATGTTGAAAGTATCATTTTCTGCTGCTGTACTTTTAGAGGCATACAAAATTTGACTCAATCTCAGCCCTCAAGGTGCACACAGTCTACTTGGACAGAGATAACTGATAGAACATGAAATAGATAAAAATATAAATATCTACCCACTCTCTTGAGATAGTCTTGTCTTATCCACTCCCACTGCTTAAACTATTATCTACATGGTATGCCAAAGCCTCTCTAAATATTATCTTCACTCTCACCTATTCTCTGTGATTCATATTATGCTTTTATAATTCAATAATGTTTCAACAGTTCTTTAAACTAATGTGCAATTCACTAGCTTTCACACTCTTAGACAAGAACTACTTTTTCTAATTTTTTCCTTAAAAAATAATAGTTTAACCTTCTGGTCACCAGCTCTTCTTTCTCCTTCACATTTTCTCATTTAGTCAATCCTTCAACCCATCTATGAAGTATTTCTCAAATTCTCTCCATTCCCACTGCCCGAGCTGATAGCATTATCTTTGGCCTGCACTACTCCAAGAGTTTCTCTGACTGATCTCAATTACTGCAGGTTCTCTTCACTGTAATTCATCCTCATTATTCCTACCAGTTCCCTTTCTAATATAAATCTGATTAGATAAAGCCCTTGCTTAAATATTGACTATTTCTATCTATAGAAACAAGACCTATCAGCTTTCCCACTTTTATCTCTTGCCACTTCCCACCTGCCATCAATATTGAACTATTCATATGAACTAAACATATGTTTTTCTACTACACTGAACATATTTTTTATTGTATCTAACCAAGATGTGCACGTTATCCTTTTCTCCTCTGGCAAATGCTTCCCTAACCTTCAGTACCCTAATTGAATGTCACTTCCTCTGTAGCATTATCCTTCCCATGTGCTCTCATAGCACAATTTATATAGATATATATCTCTATATATTTATATACATACATATCATATATTTATAACCATAAATTATACTACCATGATTACATATATTGGTATGGTTTATGTTTTCTTTGCTAGACTATAGGTCATTTTTGTAATTTTTACTTGAATGAATTTGGATAGTACAGTGATACAAATAAACAGAGTTTGTTAGTAGAGTACAAATTACCAAGGCTTGGATGTGAAATCAGGAAGGACTCACGTAAAATAATTCAGTCTTAGGAGTACATATAAATCACTAAGCTAGGAAAGGGGGAAGACATTCCAGCAGAAGGACAAACATGTACAAAATGTCATGTTCAGTAATCCATAAGTACTTGCTAGTGGTAAAGCTGGGAATATGTATATATAAGCTAAGGGGAATAGGAAAAGGGAATTGAACCTGATCCTTCAAATGTTTAAATGATGTTGCTAAAGACTCAGATGAGCTAATCTGCAAGGATGTAAGATTTTGTTCAACTGTACCTAGCAATTCAAAGAATATAGAGTTTGATACTGATCTGGGTTGGGATTTATGGGGCAGGTGTGGCATAAGCAGATAAGTACAAAGATAATGAAGATTTTAGTGAATTGTTCGGATAACCTGTCATTGGGTCCAGAGTATGTAGAAAAACTGGGAAGAATCAAGGAACACAGACTGTTTTCAAAAATCAGATATGCTGGAATTGAAAAATTGAAAGTTCTAATTCATGGATCCAATAGGTTATTTACTAAGCACTCCCTATGTCCCAAGTACTGTTTTAGGCACTGGGGACACGACAATGAAAGAAAGACAAAAATCCCCAAGATATTTGTTAACCTTCAAGTTTTCAGAGGTAAACTAGTTCTGGAAAACATCATGACCACACACGACTCAAGTGTGGTGGAGGTCTGGGTCCCTGGAGTTTAGGAGAACAAGGAACTCTAAGGAGAACATATTCCATAAAAATATGTTTAAGTGATAAACAGGAAATCAGAATAATCAGGACATCAGGACTTGGATGATATGGGACAAAAGGCTAGGTGCAAAGGTCTTCAATGAATGTGAAGTGAACAGGAAGTTGCTGGATTGTAAAGATGAAAATGGGTAGAAGAGAGCATAGTCAGATGTAAATGTTTCATTGAAGTAAGAATTTTTACTTGCAAGTAGAGTACGAAGAGAAACAGCCATTGAGAGAAAAGAACATGCACTACTTTCTGATACTGTGGGATGCACACAAAATGAGAAGAACTAGGTTAGTATTGGTTAAGGCAAGACCAAGGAAGACACATTTTATGAACATTGAGGATACATTTTGTTACCATGGCGTGAGGAACGAGGGTCCCAGGCCCACTAAAAAGGTCAAGGAGATAGTGGTAGTGGTGAAATTGGTTCAGAAAAAAAGGCACAGAAAAGTATATGGGTGTGAGGTACATGAGAAATGATTTGAGGAACGCACATAGTGGGCAGTGATCTAAGAGTGCACTTAGCTGACTCAAGTGTTACAGAGCATAGTGCAGCAGATGAGTGCAGGTTCTAGAGACAGAATTCCTGTTAGAATTACAGCTTTAGGCCGTGCGTGGTGGCTCAAGCCTGTAATCCCAGCACGTTGGGAGGCCGAGACGGGTGGATCACGAGGTCAGGAGATGGATGGAGACCATCCTGGCTAACACGGTGAAACCCCGTCTCTACTAAAAAGTACAAAAAACTAGCCGGGCGAGGTGGCGGGCGCCTGTAGTCCCAGCTACTCGGGAGGCTGAGGCAGGAGAATGGTGTGAATCCGGGAGGCGGAGCTTGCAGTGAGCTGAGATCGCGCCACTGCACTCCAGCCTGGGTGACAGAGCCAGACTCCGTCTCAAAAAAAAAAAAAAAAGAATTATAGCTTTACCGCGTATAGACGCTGTGACTTTGGAAACCGTATAAAGTACTTTATGTAGAACTTACACAAAGCAAAAAAATTTTTTTTTTTTGAGACGGAGTCTCGCTCTGTTGCCCATTCACTGCACTGAGTGCAGTGGCATAATCTCGGCTCACTGCAAGCTCCGCCTCCTGGGTTCACGCCATTCTCTTGCCTCAGCCTCCCCAGTAGCTGGGACTACAGGCACCTGGCTAATTTCTTTTTTTCTTTTTTTTTAAGTAGAGACGGGATTTTACCGTGTTAGCCAGGACGGTCTCGATCTCCTGACCTCGTGATCCGCCCGCCTCAGCCTCCGAAAGTGCTGAGATTACAGGCGTGAGCCACCGCACCCAGCCGCAATTCTTAAATGGTAGCTATTATTAATGGCGCTAAAGCCAAAGGAAGTGTTGAAAGTTGAAAGGAACGAGTCACTGAAGGCCTGTTTTATAAGCTAGTGTAGGCTGACGCCTTGAGAAATCAGAGGTGTGTAGAAGTTGAAGTTAGTACAAATAGGTTCCGAGTGGAAGTGGAGGTGAACGTATTGCAAAACTCAAGAGTAGACTGAGGCTTCACTACACTGGGGTAAGTAACAGACATGCTAGATAATCAGAGCCTCACAGCCAGCACAGGTATTAAGTGTTGGAAAATCAGTGGCCTTGTTATATAAGCCAGTGATTCTCAATCTTTGGTATCCATCAGAGTCATCTGCAAGGTTTGTTAAAAAAAAAAAAACAAATGGCTGAGCCCCTCCTAATTTGTATTTCAGTAGATCTAGGGTGAGTCTTGAGAATATGCATTTCTACTAAGTTCTCAAGTAATGCTGATACTGGTCCAAGGGCCACAAATAAGAGAATCATATATTCAGGCCCTAATTACAAATGTATTCCTGGTTATCAGAGGTCATTAATAAAAAGTCCGTTTTGAATGAATAGTGATCAGCTTTAGTACAGAAAGCCATGCAGTCTCTAGACATCAGAGAGTGCTCTACAAAGGAGGGGATATTTAATGACTCTGGAAAGATGTGTGGAGATCAGAGAGCTAGAAGAAAGCAAGCTGAGGGGAGAAACGCAAATACCTAACTCCAAGAAAAACAATGTGTATATATTGTTAGAAAGCAGCTAGCGTGACTGAAGCAGACTATATTTTATACACACACACACACACACAGGTGTGATACACATATGTATACACACACACACACATATATATATATGAACACACATACATTCTTTTTAGGCAGAGTCGAGATTCTGGTGTACCTACCCAACTTGAAGAGTAAATAGCAAAGAATACTATCACCTGGTCTCTGCAACTGGTTCACCTCCACTGGAAAGTGAGCCCAGCTTTGTATTTATTTGCCCCTACCCTAGAGCCTGAAGTAGGCAGGGCAATGAGACACGATAAATAAATGTGTCAAAAGAAAATTCTGCATATTTATGGAGGCATATGATAAAGTGTTATCACTAAAAGCTTGTGGCCTGGGATGATAGTAGGAGAATCAATGTTTAAAATATAGGTTCAGGCTTTACCATCTGCTCTATGACCTTGGTAGTTAACACCAACTGAACCTGTTTTCTCTAATATAGAAGTAATATTTGCCACAGGAATTAGATCAGCAAATGCATATAGAGTTTGGCATAGTGAATGTTGCCAGAAAATATTCTCTAAGCTCTAGCTATTACTTATTACAAGACCACACCTTTACATCCAGACCTACTGGACATCAGATTTGTTTTCCTGCTGCCACTGCTCCAACAGGAGTGTCATTTCCTGAAGCTTTACTAAGCTCTCGTTATCTGAAACAGGAAAACAGATGTTCTGATGCTCGTACTTCAGGACAAAGATAGGGGACAGCTGAAAGTTCTGGCTCTTTAGTGCAAAAATGCATTTAGATCTTATGATAAAAATGTGTAAGACTTATATCTAAAAGACAGAAGAAATGTTAATATAAAATTGTGTCAGAAATAAGACAGCTAGATAAGGGGCCAGAACCAAGAAGGATACAATTGAAAAAACATTCTTTTCTCCATCCTCTTTTTCACTGAAGGACTACCAGATGGACGGTTTACTTTTAGTGTTGGTTGTATATACAAGTTAAAGGCTTATGTCCTCTTCTTGCACTGCAAATCTAACAAAGCTAGATTAAGTCCATGGGCAGGAATACCATTTTGATTTTGTCATGTCTTCATCACAGTGTATCAAACAGTATAAATTCATTTTTTTAAACTGAACCTCGAATTTTCAGCAAATTGTCAAATAGCTGTTATTGGCTCCTTAGAAAATACTTTATTTTATTTTTTAAGGAAGCGGAAAAGAAAAAAATTCACCATGATTCCAGATCCCAATGCATGAAGTTGATTGTTGAGAATAGTGCAGATGGAAAAGGACATACGTAACCAGTTTTGCGTTCTTTCAATCATCTTCTTACATGTTAAATACTGTTGCTATGTTCTTGTGTGTCTTGTTTTATCTCAATTGCTTCCTATAGTTTGCCTCAACAATTCTACAAGGAACCACATACTTCAGCTTTCCAGCCCCAGCAGAAAGCAAAATCCTAGCTATTCTTTAAAAAAAAAAAAAAAAAAAAAAAAAAAGGAAAACCTTGTTAATGGCAGATTAGTACTTGTGTATATTGTGTTTAGATATAAAACTTAGTGAAAATAGATGACAAGTGAAGACAAAATTTGGACTAACTTTGCCAGTTATTTTTCATTTATTAGGGCCATGTGCTAGACGAAGAGGGTCTGAGATTTATGCAGTAAATATATTAAATATAGATTGAATAAAATGAGAGTTCTTTTTATCTGTTTGGATGGGTCAAACGCTGTTAAACTAATTACAACTAAATTATATCTACTCAATAACAGTTCATTTAAAGTATGTGTCAAAATTTGACAGGCTTTTGGGACTTTCTAAATTGGGATTAGACCTAAGATATCAACTCCGTAAGTCATCCCAGTTATGATTTCAGTAAAAAGAAAGACACAGGAAAAGAAAAAACCTGAAACAGACTAAGTTATTGGTAACCTAGATTTCTAGGTTAAGTATAGTGATTCAGTGAAATGCTAACACAATTATTTTGGGGAAAACTTAGGTATCTATCATAAAGCTCAATATTCCCAAAGACATTTTGTTTACTTGATTTAAAATAATTCTCATGACTGGGTGTGGTGGCTCACACATGTAATCCCAGCACTTTGGGAAGCCGAGGCAGGCGGATGGCTTGGGCGCAAGTTTGAGACCAGCCTGGGCAACATGGCAAAACCTTGTCTCTACAAAAAAAATACAAAAACTAGTCAGGCATAGTGATGCATGCCTGTGGGAGACTGAGGTGGAAGGATCTATTGAACCTGGGAGGTTGAGGCTGCAGTGAGCTGTGATCATGCCATTTGCACACCAGCCTGGGTGACAGAGTGAGACCCTGTCTCAAGAAAAAAAAAATACTCAATTACAAATGACTTTTATATATTAAAAAAATTGAAGTAGATAGCAGGTGGAGAGACATAGGTAGTAATGTATGGTGATTTTTCAATCATTAATCTGTTTCTTTGTTGGTCACAAACTCAAGAATATATTGCATGTATAATTCTACTCAAATTATCTAAAAAAAGATATCATGGTTAACAAACACTTTTCCAAGTAGTATTTAATAGTACTGTGAGGATTCAACATTTTTTAAAGGGTAAGCATTTTTTATAAAGGGGTTTTTCCTCATCTACATTAATTCTTTCTACTCAACAAAATAATTTAAATGTCAAAACTCAAAATTGTATCTTAGAGTAGTGATTCTCAAAATTCTCAAGCCAGAACAGCAGCAACAATAGCATAAAGTGAACCAGTATTCCTGGGGAGACCTGACAAGCACGGCTTTAAGTAGTCTTAAAAGCATAGTGGCTAAAATGGCCTTGAAATTTCATCTTGGCCGGGTGCTGTGGCTCACGCCTGCAATCCCAACACTTTAGGAGGCTGAGGCAGGTAGATCACTTGAGGTCAGGAGTTTGAGACCAGCCTGGCCAACATGGTGAAACCATCTCTACTAAAAATACAAAAAAATTAGCCAGACATGGTGGCATACACCTGTAGTCCCAGCTACTCAGGAGGCTGAGGCAGGAGAATCGCTTGAACCCAGAAGGCAGAGATCACACTGTTGCACTCCAGCCTGGGCGACAAAGATAAATCTCATTTCAAGTCTTACAACTTGCAAGCTTTATGTTTTGCAGTTTTCTAATGATATATATCCATGTTTCATGAAAAAATGTTTTAAATTACCATGGAAAGACAATTCAAAAACATGCATGTTTCTTCATGGTTTTGCCTAATCCTTATCACACAGAGAGGCATGGCCATGGGTTCAAACTGCCCAAGTATAATGCAGCTTTACTGAGTAAGGGTCTTCCTTTTACTCTTATTCAACAAGATTCTTTTGGAAGTCTTAATTTTGTAATTTTAAAAGAATTTAATATCAAGTTTTGTGTGCAGCTTTTAGATGGATAAGTTTAAGTAAACTTATTTGTATGATTTTTTGGAGTTATAAAAAAGAAACATACAAAAACTAAATCAATTCAAAAGGGATATTTTAATGAACATAAATTCACTAGATTTGTCATGTCAACCCTGTCCTCTCCTAAGTCCATTTTACCAATAACTGCATTTAGAAACCCTAGTGGAGCCCAAGCAACTTAGCACAGCCCATAATCTGACTTTTCTATCCAAACATATTTCTCTATTTGTTGTCTCCTAATTTATGACCTAGCCATGCTGAACTTTCTCCAGGGTGCCGTAATCTTGATTCTGGTCCTTCCCCCCCGCCTCCCACCCTTTTAAACAAACGGTTCCGTTTCCAACGCTTGTGTCCCTAACACTTAACCTCCAATCCAGGTAATATAACTACCTTCAAGAATCCTTTCCTAACTGCTAAAGATTGAGTACACTGTAATAACACCCAATAGTTCCTCCAGAAAATTTATCAACCCATATAATTCTTTACTTATCTCACACTGAACTGAAAGCCCCATGTTAGGAAGTTTTAGTAATTTAGGTTGGTGCAAAAGTAATTGTGGTTTTTTAATGGCAAAAATCACAATTACTTTTGCACCAACCTATATTTCACCCACAGCATCTAAGCTGGCACATAGTTAGCAGGTAATGAACACTTGTTGAACAAAAGAATTAAAGATGAGTCTCAAGAGGTTAAATGTTAGCAAATAGGCTGGGCGCATTGGCTCACGCCTGTAATCCCAGCAGTTTGGGAGGCTGAGGCAAGTGGATCACTTGAGGTCAGGAGTTCAAAACCAGCCTGGTCAACGTGGTAAAACCCCGTCTCTACTAAAAATAGAAAAATTAGCTGGGTGTGGTGGTGGGTGTCTGTAATCCCAGCTACTCGGAAGGCTGAGGCAGGAGAATAGCTTGAACCCGGGAGGCGGAGGTTGCAGTGAGCCGAGATCACTCCACCACACTCCAGCCTGGGCAACAGAGCAAGACTCTGTCTAAAAAAATAAAAATAAAAAAAGCAAATGTTAGCAACTTATGTGGCTAGTAATCCATATTTCTAGGAGCTATTTTCCTTGAAAGTTGGTAGTAATCCATGTTTTTAGGAGCTATTTTACTTGAAAGCATAATAATGGATGTTTTACACTGGCATACAATCTTTAAAACTGAAACCAACCTCTTAACTGTATAAAGTTAAATGTAGGTAGACTCCTGCAGTTAACTTTATAGATACCAAAAATTAAACTACTACTTTACAAAACAAAAATAGAGGCCGGGCGCGGTGGCTCAAGCCTGTAATCCCAGCACTTTGGGAGGCCGAGACGGGCGGATCACGAGGTCAGGAGATCAAGACCATCCTGGCTAACACGGTGAAACCCCGTCTCTACTGAAAATACGAAAAACTAGCCGGGCGAGGTGGCGGGCGCCTGTAGTCCCAGCTACTCGGGAGGCTGAGGCAGGAGAATGGCGTAAACCCGGGAGGCAGAGCTTGCAGTGAGCTGCGATCCGGCCACTGCACTGCAGCCTGGGCGACAGAGCGAGACTCCGTCTCAAAAAAAAAAAAAAAAAAAAAAACAACAAAACAAAAATAGAAAGTCGAGGTAATAAATTAATCTCATATGTACACTGTGTTATTCACAATGGTGTAGAGAGAAAAGAACAAAGACTTTGAGGTTGAAAAATCTCTCATAATTATCTCACCTTAAAATTGGGCCACAAGGTGATTTTTGTACCACTAGATACTCCCAACCCCATATTTCATGCTGTATAAATTGAAACTACAAATAACACAAGACAGAAAAGAGATGTACTATCATCACCTCCATTTTACAGATGAGAAAAAGAACTTAGATAAATGAAGGGCCTTGCTGAAGCTACCATCGGTAAACGGTGATATGCTCAGCCTCCTGTTCCCTCACGTCCTTATTTTGCTATACTGTATACTGTCATAGCGTGAATCAGACTAGAAGCTATTTGAAAGCAGTAAGTCAGTTACACTATAACACAACGTAAGCATTTCCAAGAATTACCACACTATGCAAAATCATACAAAAAAACCCACAGGACTTATGAGGAAAATGATAAGGTTAGGGTACAACACTCAAAATCTTCATCCGTGACACTAAAAAGGACAGAAGTAATTTCTTAAAAGGCAGCACAGTTTTACATGTTAAATGGTTAAGAAATATATAAATACTACTATAAATGACTTTATCTTGAAAAAGACCTGAAGTTTGCTTGAAAAAATGAGGGTGTCAGATGTGTTGAAAACAGCTATCTGAAATTGGATGGGAAGTTATTAGCACCAGATATGGATGAGCATGGTTCTTAACTTGTGGAAAACTGAGACTAATAGATGTCTGAGGAACGTACATGTGTGCACACCTGATAAATTTATATTTTCTTACACAGCTGGTTCAAAATGGTTGTAATTTCCTGCTTTCATTTGTTTCTCAGGATGAAATCTTAAGTAAACATGAAATTCACATTATGCTTAAATTTTTCCCTAATATATTAAATATGCTAGAACAAATTTGTATTTTCAGTGTCTGTTTATCTTTGTATTCTCTACAATGTACATAGCAAATGTCCAACGTACATAGCAAATGTCTTTTGAGAGGTCAAAATGATTTTAGGGAAAAAAAAAAACCTTCCATAAATAAAATGCCAAAAACTGCCCCCACCCCTAATTAGAGGAAAAGAAACACTACTAATGGAACAGTATATAATCCTTATAAGTGAACATATGAAGTGATTCTCTCCATTTTACAGATGAGAAAATAATGGTTTTTAAATGTCTCATGTCAATGTCTTATGTTTTTTCCAGAGTAAAAGTGTATTTATAATTAGAGCTATTATACATATTTTACACTATAAAACTCCACATTTAGGGCAAAGACAACTATAGCAATGTTACTATCTCTCCCTGTAGCTAATTTCTAAGAGTCATGACTATATGAATTGGAATCACATTTTAGAATTCTACAAATCTCCTTTTTATAGGAGCTCTTTAACCCTAATTCTTTGACCAATTTCCCTCCATTATAGTTGAATATGCCAGTAATAAATACATGAATGCGTCAAGTAAATCACTACTAGTGATTTCAACCATCTGGAACCACTGCAATCCCAGAAGTTAAAAAGCAAAACAAAACCGGAAAAAAATAGTAATAATATTTTAAAAACCCACAAAAAAAGGGAGTGGGGGGCAGGGAGATTTTAAGCTGAACCAGACAAAAATAGCAAAACACCTGATTATTACATAAAATGCACTATTGTTTGTCAACTCATTAACCACAAATAAAAAGAATCTGGTTATGGTTGATTATGATTATAAAAAGTCTAAGACATGTAGTTGCAAAGAGAATGATGGAAGAAAAACAGAAATAAACAGTTTTAAGTGATGGACAGCTAATGCAGCAACAAGGTTGAGAGACAAATGGGGGTGGTAAGCAGGAAATTGTAAGACATAACAATAGATAAAATTGCTAGCCATAAGAATATTTTAAAATTTTGCTAAGGTTATGGGGCATAGCCCCTGAAGGCATACTTCGCACAGGTAAATGTATATTTATAGCACAGCTTTAACTCTCAGAGAGAATATCAGAGTCATTATTCAGTAACGCTTAGGCATTTCAACTGTTAGACTGTGCTATGCAATAGTAGAAAAAGTGACTGAGGAAGCATTAAATGAGTAGAAAAGCTATTTACGAAAATGACCCGAGTATCATTTTATAAAACCACAAAATGTAATAAACAAATCAGGAATTAAGAGTACTAATTTGCAGTCTATTTAAAAAAATCAATTCACATGGACATTCCTTCCCTGTTAAATTTGACTTTTAATACTGATCATACTGATTTCTATGATAAGCTATCAACTTGTACGTAATAGTTTAAATTTATGAATAATAGCAGGCCTGTATTTCTTTTGATCAGTGTAAAACACTGAAGACTGGATTGGAAAGCCAGGGACTTGGATTCTAACTACAGGTATGTTACAATAAATGTTGCTAAACTATTTATTTGAGCTCTAGAACTGTTTATCTTTAAAACAGGAGGTTAAAACTGGATATCCGGGTTCCTTTTCAATTATTTCTTGGTATTATTAACTACATATCTGCAAAACTTAAAATTACTAAGAAATAATTTCCACACTCAGGAAAAAACTTGGAAGCTGATTTTTACAGAACTGAAAAAAACGCATTCTATTAAGAGTGCTTCTTCAACTTATGTCCAAATGCATCACCTGCCAAATCTTGCCAAAGTGTAGATTCAGTAGGATCATAGATTGAGTTTCTAATAAACTCCTAGGTGATATTAATTTGCCACTGGTTTGGTGACTGCATTTTTAATAGCGAGGTTCTAGGATTTGAAGTAGTATTGACAAGCTAGGCTAATCCAGGTATTAGAGAAAGCAACTATAACCAGGAATAAAACACCACAAATATGTGCCACAAAATTTCATGATAAAATATGTCTAAGATTTACATTAATAAAGGAGAACTGGGTGGAGGAAACGAGGAAGATGTAAGTTGCTAACTGAAGCTGACAAGGGTTTGTTACATTCTTCTAGTTTTTCTATGTTTGAAATATCTAAAATGTTAAAAATTCCTTTGATTCAAAAACCTATACAACATACCAAGACAATAAACCAAGTGAATGAAAATAGAGATGCCGCATAGTCTTTCTGTCCATTGAAATGGGAGCAAAGGAGGGAGGAAGAAAAGGGGGAGAAGTGCAAAAAGGGTGGCTCTGTGAAGCTACAGAGTATGTTTGTATTTAAGGATCTTACACATAATTCAGCTTCTAAAATGCCAATGATATAGCTCCTTGTTTATATATTTAAGAGAAACCTGGGGCCCAAATGACTTATTTCTTAAACACGATTTAAAATCCTTATTAAAAATTGGTTACATGTCATGAGATTTGATAAGGGGATTATCAATGTCCAATCTGTTAAAAATTATAAAATGTGTTTTGAACAATAAAATATTGTACTATTTAAACACCCAGTATTATATCATTTGCCATTTTTATAACTAGGCAGAACAAGAAATTTAGGACAAATTCCTCTTGAAAAGCAACCACTGAATAATAAAATACTAAATTGAAGGGAACAATTACCTCTTGGGAAAGAACAAGGTTTGAACTAAGATCAGAAAGAGGTTCATATGGGATTTCAGTTCATTCTGTAACATTTCCTTTCAACTAATATATAATTACATTTAAAATATGGAAAAAGGTAGTGATATAGTTGAGTGAAGTGCACAGGTGTTCATTATGGTTTTATGTTTCCGCGTATTTGAACAGTTCTTAATGTGAATAATCTAATACTCTGTAACTTTAACATGTACACTTTTATTTGCAAAATTGGAAACTAAAAAATTTAAAGGGAAACTATTCAAAATAACAAAGAATAAAACGAAGGTTTTAGATAACCAATGAATATTATGGTTTAAATTTAAGACTTTCTGCTCAATTCTTGCCATCAGAATTTCTAGTGTACTCAATTTCACTGCATTCTGTACTTTCTTCTGGATGAAAAAAAGTTTTTGGATTTAGGCTCCATTTTAATATATTAAGGCAGCCAGAAAATCCTGTTTGAAGTTCAGAGCTGCTCGTGAGAATATGTCTTTCTTCCTTAGCCTTGAAATTCCTGAGTGTTAGAATTACCTCTAAGTTTCACAGCAACTTTTTTATACATATGAAATCTTAAGTGCAGTCTATAATTAAATATAATTAAATATGCATTTTATGATTGGGCTATCAAGTTCAAACAAAATACAAAACTAAATCCATGGTTTCTTTTCGTTTGGCTTGGGATGCTCTCTATAACTGCATTTTACATCTTTCTGCTTTATGAAACTAGTAAATAATTTTAAAACATTAGTATTTCTTCGTAGCAAAAAGACATATTAGGATAACATGTATTGCGGATAATGAAGTTTACTGTGGGCAAATCTGGCAGTCTGGGAACTCTCTGGCCTAACAGTTTACTAATTGCATAGCATTTCTTCACTTACCCTATTTGAGCCTCTATAATAATCCTGTGAGGTGAGCAGAGCAGAACTTATTGCCTCCATTTTACAAATAATACTGAGGCTTTGAAGTGATTTGTCCTTTACCTAGTAATTATCTGGTGATACAAATAGATGTACATGAATGAATTAAGCTAATCACCATAATTTCACTATACTAACCTTAACTCTACGGGCTAAAATGCTTCCAAAGTCTTAATTTAATCTCTAATATAATGATTCATTACACTTCCTAGTTAAGCAAAAATTTTCTTCGTTGCTTTCAAATGCTAACATTAAACTGTAGATATCTCTTCCTTAAGTAGGTGCTTTAAAACCCATTTCCGGCCGGGCGCGGTGGCTCAAGCCTGTAATCCCAGCACGTTGGGAGGCCGAGACGGGCGGATCATGAGGTCAGGAGATCGAGACCATCCTGGCTAATACGGTGAAACCCCATCTCTACTAAAAAATACAAAAAACTAGCCGGGCGAGGTAGTGGGCGCCTGTAGTCCCAGCTACTCGGGAGGCTGAGGCAGGAGAATGGCGTAAACCTGGGAGGCGGAGCTTGCAGTGAGCTGAGATCTGGCCACTGCACTCCAGCCTGGGTGACAGAGCGAGACTCCGTCTCAAAAAAAAAAAAAAAAAAAATTCCAAAATACATCTTATTAAATGTCAAAAATAATTTTTCTGATTAAAGTTATTTTTAAATATTCAAGTTAATACCTCTATTAACAAAGCAGCTGAGTCCTAAGAATACTTCATTGTTAGCTAGTTCACTCTAAGAGGCATAGAGTACTAATATACAACAAAGCTGTTACTATTTTTACCTAACTTTTAATAAGTAATTCGCTATATGCCAAGGTCTGGGTTAATTTCATGTACTGAATTAAAAATATTCCAGAATGTCAAAATCCCTTTACTGACTTGGTGCTTTGGAAGGAAGGCTATATTGGGGTATAGTGTAAGAGAGTATAGAATCTGCTGTAAGTCCTTAGGCAAGAAGAGCTGGTTTCTGGTTACCTCCCACTAGGGAGATTGGGAACTCTCACCAGCTTAGCAAATGGCGCAAACTAAGTTCCCACACACAGCTCGGGACTTAAGTTTCTCCTTCCCAAGGCAATGCCACCCACAATGAGCACCTGAAAAGGTGGCAGAAGCTACTTTCAAATATTATCACCACCACTCATTACTGAGAAAAACGCCACCTTGAGCAGCTTTGTTCAATTACTGTTCACTAACCCTGGGATTGGTTTCTTAGACTTTAGACATATCTGATGTTGCTAGAGTTCCTCTGTGCTACAAAAAAAAAAAAAAAACAAAAACAACACATATCACCTAGCTTCCAAATTATCCCAAACTGTAGACTCTAATGGTGGTTCTTCAGATGACAACAGTGACACTAGTGTAAACAAAATTATTTTACTTACTATGTTCTTCTTTCTTGGAGGTAACTGAATTACTATATTAGGTATAGTAAAACATATTTTATGTTCCTTCATTTACTTTTTATTATCCTACGTATAAGTTTTGCATAAGTGTGGGATATTTTGTAACAGAGCAAACCTAAGAAACATCATGCATAACTCCAAAGTTATCTGACACCAACATATCTGTTTAGAAAAACTGACCAAAATATTTTGAATATAAATAGCACCCTAATTGTAACTGTTTAAAAAGTTAAAGTAGTAACATGTTTAGTTGTTAAATGCAAATTACTCTAAGTTTTTAAATACTTGAATGTATATCATCCTTCCCACCCACAGCAAAAGCAGGCGATATGCTGCTCTTTCTTCCCAGTAACATCAAGTTCTTTTAGTTAACTCACAAGATAGTCTAAGATTATTAGTAAGAAATCTTTAGCAGACACAAAAGATGAAAGATGAAACTGCAGCAAGAGAGCATGGCAAATCCAAAAGATCTATTAGTGCATAAATCTACTGGAAAAAAAACAACAACAACAACAAAAGAGATAGAATTAACAAGCTACAGTAAAAGTTATGTCTTTAAAGCAGTAGATTATAACAGGGTGGGAAATGTTTAATATGTGTCCTCCTGAAAAGCAGTTACTATCTTTTAAATTAAAAAAAAACAGCTGGTATATTTTCACAGCATCTAGATTTATTTATGGTATAAAGCCATAGAATTGTATTATTATTACTCCTTTCCCACCCTGGCAGAGAATAAACATGAATTCAGAAGCACAGTGGAGTGAAAACAAAGAGGAGGAGAGAGAAAAGGCAGCAGAGAAAGACAGAAAAGGTGAATATAGAGCTACAGAAGTGTTTATTGAGCATGCTACAGAGGTAAGCAGAGTACACACAAAATGAAATTAAACCACCATCAAACCTCCCAACTTTGTTAGAAAATTAATTTTTAATTGTGCCGCTTTCAAACTATACTGAATTTTACATTTCTAAAGATGTAAAAACTCAACTAATAGAAAATATACATGACCATTCTGTCTACATAGATAACAGAATCTATGAATCTTGAAACTAAGTACATCAATTTCAAAAAGTATTGGTCATTTAAACAGAATCAACAATTCAGATTGACAAGAACTGTTCAAATTAATTTGACCTGTAGATTCTGAGCCATGTTTTTATTAAAGTCAGATCTATTCCTAAATACAAAATATTTTGAAGATTTATTAAAACTGAATATTACAATGCAAGGTAAATTAAGACTAAAGGCACATAAACTTTGGTCCCACCTGGTTGTCAGTTTTAGAAAACTGCCACAAAATTAATCTTCCTGCATATTTTCGCAGTACACTTTCTTTATCTTTGAAAAATACATGCACCAGTTCCTGAACTAGCTAGACCAGTCTGCACATGCTCAGAAATCCACAACCATATTCCAAATCTTAATTACAAACTAAGGATGGCAATATATATTTAAATGCACGTAAGTCATGTCAACTTCAAAAACATCTACGAAAAATATTCAGCCACAAACAAGACATTACTTAGTGCTGACATTTATATGATACGTCCCACAAGAGTGTGTACAAAAAGGTTAAGATTCCACAATGCTTTCCACATAGGGCTCAAACTTACAGAAATCACTTTGTTGTCTTAAGAAATTAATACTCTGCATCTTGTTAATTTTAACTAATGCCTACATTCATAACTGAATCTAGACCAGAATTGTGAGATACAAAAGGCCAATGTTGTTTTTAAAGCAATAAAGCCTAAGGTAGTAAAAACTAAAAATGCTGCTTTATTCTTTCAATATCATGTATCTTATTTGATTAAATACAAAAAAAGGTGAAAGCCAGTAATTCAAAATAAGTTCCAAGCAGGAGAAACAAAAACTTAACCTTTTTACACACCCCTGCCTAAACATATTTTAATTCCCATATAACAGTGTGCCCTAAACAACCAATTCCTTTTTTCTAGTAAATGCACAATAGCAACACTAGTTTTCCTTTTTAAGGCACGTATGTCAACTAAGTTGAAAGGAAGAAAAAAAAAAAGCAAAATTAAACTGAAATCTTAAACAGACAAAAATGGCTTCCCTATAGAACAGATGAAATATAGCAGTTAACAACTCTGCCTTTACATATGCCATTTCATTTTATAACCAAGGAATGATAACAGCATGGAAAAAAAAAAAAAAAAACCCAAAAAAACAAAAGCAAAAAAAATCAAACTCTGGTCCCCACTTTTCTGAACAGTCAATAGGTGATGACACTGAACAATGTGATTCACCCCCAATCTTCATCTTCCCCTTTTTAAATTGTTGACTTGGAAAAAGACACTCTCAGATGATGATTTTCTCCAAGGTTATAATTATGAAGATCAATCAAGGCCTGAATAGCTTCTTCCACTGTTGCCATCTGAAGAAGAGCCATTTTGTGATCTCTTCTGAAACAAAATTATAAAATCAGATACTTCATACAAATAAGAAATGGCTTATTAAATACTTGAATTTTGGCCATTCCAGAATCAAAAATTTCTATAAACAACAAGAATAAAAACTACTTAAAGAAAACTTTTCTCAGGTCACTAATTTAAAGATAAGGAAGCTTGCTTACTGAAAAAACTTAAATGCTTTCACAGTGCCCCCAGTGTTAGCGAACAGTGTTCGTAGATCCTCTTCTGCTACTGATGGACTAGGAAAATTGAATGGGAAGAAAAAGTGAAGATTAATAATAAATTTCACATTTTATCAAAATAGAATGTATCTCCTTAATACACTCTAGCTTATATACTTACGGGATATTAGATAGGTGAAGAGTGGCAGAAGGAGGAAAAATGTTTTGAAAATTTTTGGATCCAGGTTTCTTAAAACGATGCAATGGGGAATTCCCAAAATCTTTTGTTAGCCCTTGATCATCAAGTCCCTCTCGAGGTAGTTGTACAGTCTGATGTTTCGACAGAGTAACACGAATAATTTTTCCATACATTTTCTGTCCATTAAGATGATTCATGGCTATAAAAAGAAAGCATGTCTATTAACAAACAATATCAAAGCTCAAAACAAAAATAATTCTTTTAAAGTAACAGCTTAAAAATTTGAATTTTTTTATGATTTTAAAATAAATCACCAATTTACCATAGCCATTGGTGACAAGAGTTAAGTACATTTTCATTTGTACTAGACATGGCATTCTGGCAAAAAAGCCAGCTACTTTCATAGAATGAAAATCCAGATTATGAATATCTATCTTCCTCAACAATCCTGCTGAGAAATCATATAGTGAGCTACACAAGAAACTTAATAATCATCCCTAGCTCAGTTACACATCCTAATTGCTAAATACTGTGATAGCCTTCCTCCTAATTATCTCTCAAATTCATGTTCTATTTCTCTACTTTTCACTGCCATTATTTTTTATCTGGATACCTCACTCTCATCGTTTGTCTTCCTGTTGGATTTTTTTTTTTTTCCAATCCATTTTCTATACAGCAGCTTGATGACCTTCGTAAATTACAAATCTGATCATGTCAACACATGCTTAAAACTCTTAAGGACAAAGTTGAAACTCATTCTTTAATATGGCTTATACCTTTCCCAGTCTGTACAGGTTGAGTATCCCAATGCAGAAATCTGAAATCTGAAATGTTCCAAAATCCAAAACTGAATGCCAACAAGTTGCTCAAGGGAAATGATCACTGGAGCATTTCAGATTTGGGAAGCTCAATTGGTATAATGCAAATATTCCAAAATTCAAACCTTTGCCTCTACCCCAGAACATAGTGCAGTGTGTGAACAAAGAACATTACATGACTATTTCTTGACATAGCTGCTGGATCATTTTTAAACTAAATGAACTGGTCTGATGCTAGAAACAGTTACATGTTTTATTCACCAGTCAAAATAACTAAAAAAGACCATTTCTAGTATGTCATGCCCTTTGGTTAAACTGAAGGTCTAAATGACTATAATCAACTAGATAAAAACATTAAAATATAACAGTAGATGCCAGGCGTGTTGGCTCACGCCTGTAATCCCAGCACTTTGGGAGGCCCAGGTGGGCGGATCACGAGGTCTAGGAGCTCAAGAGCAGCCTGGCCAATATGGTGACACCCCGTCTCTACTAAAAATACAAAAATTAGCCAGGCATGGTGGCTCGTGCCTGTAGTCCCAGCTACTCAGGAGGCTAAGGCAGAAGAATCACTTGAATTCAGGAGGTGGAGGTTACAGTGAGCTGAGATGGTGCCACTGCACTCCAGCCTGGGTGACAGAGCAAGACTCCGTCTCAAAACAAAAACAAATAAAAAACAGCAGAGAGATAAAGACAATGTGGAAGATCAGGAAACTGAGAACATCCACTTTCAAAGAGTTTCTAATATAAACAGTACACTACAGTATACATTTTGACACAGAAGATACAAAGAACTGGTTAAATCCACGAATCTCATCATACTCACATGTATAAATAAACCAATTAAACATAAAACAGACCTGAAAAGGATAATGCTGTCAAAATATGAGGTACCATTCAGAAAAGTAAATTATTTTACCTATAACTTGCTTAAATTTTTCTTATTGTGATAACCACCAGCCACTGAACTTACTTCTCTAATTTGTTTAAAAAAAAAAAGGGGGGGGGGCACTCTTCCTGACTGTCACTCCAGTGTTATATATTTTAAGTTTTCTCAGATTTTCCGCCAAGGCTAACAGAAAAAAAACAAAACAAAACAATCTTCTCACAAGCCTGAATGTTCTCACTTGTTTCTCGCACTGCATTTCACATACTTAATTTCATATACTTGCAAATTTACACTTATACCTGTAAAACCAATTATCTACAGTGACAGTACATAAAATCCTTTTACAATAAAACCCACTGAATTATAAAATTTTAAAGTTCTGTAACTGTTTTAAGTGAATAAACTTTTGTTTAGATAAAGTGCTACTACCTCAGACAAAATGTGTTATTAAGTATGGGTTTGAGAAATAAAGTGATATAAATAAGTAGACTTAAGGTTGTCAGAAAAAAAGCTGTCTAAATAAAAAGACAGCACAAACAGCTGAGCTTTGAGATAATAGAGGGACGGAATAAGAAAATAAAAAGTCCCAGGCATAGTAACTGTATACAGAACAGATGAGTGATAGAGGAATGGGATTAGAATAAAGCAAAATAACCAAACAGCTACCTCAGAAGGTAGCCAGGTAATGAGAGTTCTAGCCAGCTGATTGCTGACAATAGGATCTGAAGTGATCTAAAGGGGAAGGGGGAGGATAATTAGAGTACCAAAGTTTTTAAGTAAAAAAGAAAACAAAAGCTTTGTCAAAAACTGAAAGTACACAATGAGTAAACAGAGCAGAAGGAAACTATCTGAATTACTAATTTTAAATAAATAAAATTTTAAACAATGTAAATCTTACACTTTGAAGTCTCCTGTTCCAAGAAATATGGCATAAATGGACAAGGCAATAATAAAGAAGGAAAAAGTCAGTGTTTCACAATTGAAATGGCATTTTTGGTTGAATGTAATTTTTTTACCTTTCCTTTAATCCATCTATGAAGAAGATATTAATGAATAATAAAAAATTTAAAAGACCTCAAGAAATTTACAGATATAGGTGGCATTTATATGATGTGGAAGCTGGAGCTTTTTCAATGGTTCTCCCCTTTATAATTAAAAAAATATTTTTTTTGTGTTACCACTCTCATGTTTTAATCCATCTTTAGATGTTTGTCCATTTCTTTAGTCTTTTCAAAGAACCCAACTTGTGGCATGTTTTTTTCTCTCAACTGTCTTTTATACCACTGATTTCTAGTCTTATCTTTAATATCTCCTTTCCTGGGGGTAACACTGTTATTCTTAAAGTTAAAACTTCCCGTCAAGACATCTCTTTCACTGTACCACATATATCTAATTTATATGTATATAGTACTTTATCGCTTAGTATTTTTATATTCCCATTAAAATAACTTCCGTCTGGGCAACATAGTGAGAATTCATCTCTACAAAAAATAATAATAATAAAAACTTAGCCGGGCAAGTGATGCATGCTTGTAGTCCTAGCTACTTGGGAGGCTTAAGTGCAAGGATTGCTTGAGCCTGGGAGGTCGAGGCTGCAGTGAGCCACAATACCACTGCACTCCAGCCTGGGGGACAGAGCAAGACCTGTCTCAAAAAACAAAACAATACAAAACAAAAAAACAAACTTTTGACTCATGCAATACTGAGACTTATTTTTACATCTCTGGACACAGATTTTAAATGCATTTTTTTGTTATTAATTCTAACTTAATTGTGCAATAGTCAGAGAATGAGGTCTGTATGATACTCTTTGAAATTAGATGAAGCTTGCTTTATGGTTTAGTATGTGGCTGATTTTTCAAAAATGTTCCATATGTGTTTAAAAACTGTACTGGATGTGTAACTTTTAGACACATAATTCTGTTAAGGTAATTGTATCATTTGTATCTTTGTTGATTTTGTCTTTTTTGGGTCAGTCTGACATGTAATTCAGAAAGGTGAACTGAAATCCACCACTATAATAGATTTGCTCAAGTCGACCTGTAGTTCTATCCACTTACTATGTATTTTGAAGCTATTTCATCACTAGGCACACATATACACAAACTGTTATATCTTCCCAGTGAACTAAATCCTTTATCAATTCTCGGTCTTAATAAAGGTATTTAAGTTTTGTTTTGCTTACTATCTGCCCAGTATATTAGTATCTCTTCACATCCTTTTCCTTTCAATCTTTCCATCCTTCTGCTTTACATGTCTCTTGTAAAAAGTATACAGGTAGCTTTTTAAATACTAAGTTTGACAATCTTTTTAGTTGACAAATTTATTCCTTTACATTTTTCACTATTACTGATGCATCAGAATTTGATTCTACCATAATTTTTAATTTTTCCCTATTTTTCTCCATATAAATTTGCTGTCTCCCTCTCCTTCCCTTGTTTTGTTTTGGAGGGTAAGATCTCTCTTTTATGAAAACAGCAATGCCCCCAAAGTGTGGCAATTACTCATTACTCATAACAGTGGAAGTGAAAACCAATACACACAAAAACTGTTCAAATATCATAACAGCAGAATGATTTCCACTCACTTTATAGAATATTTTGATATAATTTTGTAAAGCAAAGGCTTATTATAAATAAGAACTAAGTTTACTTTTGAGACGGTAGCTATATATTAAAAGCAGGCATTTAAAAAAATAGTTCTTGAAAACATGAACTAGAGAAACTAAATTATTTTACTATGAATAAACTACTAGTTGGCATTTTGTTAGAATTTATTTTAATCTTGGAGATCAATATACTACTTTTAAAGATGAGAATTTACAAATTATACAGTAATACTCTAAGAAATATTACCCAATAATACTCTAAGAAAAATTCTAAGAGTATTAATATTTGAAAACACCTTAATGTTTACAAATTTTAAAACTCTGGTCTGAAACAATTTAACATGGCCTGTAAGATTTACAGTTCCATTCACATTTAAACATTTCTGAGTATCTCTCTTAATTTTCCTTGCCACTTGCTTTTCCCATGTTACCTCTTAAGCATAAAGACATCTGCCTATAATACAAAGCAATGAATACTCACAAATAGAGTCCCCTTGAAAACCAAAAAGAATAAGAATAGAGTTCAGAAACAAAAAAATGTTTTGGCCTCACTGATTTGTTCTCAATAGTACACCACAGAGTTTTGCGTGGGTGTGGGGGTGTGTGTGTGTGTGGGTGTGTTTTAAAGGAAGTGATGGTGTCAGTACGTATTTTTATGGTCACATAGTTCACGAAAGCAAAAATCTACCTAGCAGCAATGAGAAATGAATTATTTATCACTACATATAGTCCAAAAATTATAAGCCTTCCTAGCAAGTCAAAACTTTAATGACAATAAATGATTTACAAATTTAAGTACTATTAACTCAACTGTGTCCTCCCAAAATTTGTATGTTGAAGTCCTAACCCCCAATGTAACTGTACTTAAAAACAGGGCCTTTAAGGAAGTAATTCAGGTAAATGTGGTCATTAAGAGTAGAGCCCTGATTCAACAGGACTAGTATCCTTATAAGGGGAAGAGACTCTTAACGCGCCTGCACAGTGGAAAGGCCACATGAGGACACATGGGGAAGATGGTTGGCTGCAAGTCAAGAGAGACCTCACCAGAAACAATCCGCTAGCAGTTTCATCTGGGACTTCTAGACCCCAAAGTTTTATTTCTGAAAACTTTGAGGAAATAAATTTTCGTTGTTTCATCTACTCAGTCCGTGGTATTTTGGTTATGGCAGCCCAAGCAGACTACAAGTATGGCAAAAAATTAAAGTATTACTTAGAACAGTCTTTACATAAAACAAAAACTATCTAGAAGATCTGAGGTAACTCTACCACAGGTAATTATCAACCATAAAGACTCTGCATCCTTTATTTAAATGACACACAATGCCACCCATACCTCAAACAATTAGGGGAAAAAATGACATATTTGAGAACACTCTGATTATGAAGTACTGCCAAGTGCTACTTACAACATGTATGAAAGCAACAGCAATTACTATTCCAACCAGAGTACAGAAGTGCACACAGAGGAAAATATATACTAAGGATCATGACATAATCAGCACTTTCATACCTCTATAAGACACATACCACCATTTTAAAAATGGAGAGCCAGATGGATAGTTTTATACCTCATCTGAGTTGCTAAGAGTATTGCCAAGAAACACTAAAATTCAAACCTATTATGTGTTTGAAATTCAAAATTTTCTACGTGATGCCAAAGGCCAAAATTGGTCTAGCGTAACAAGTTGTTCATCTGAGTCTCACAGGGATATAAAAGCAAAAATACACTCGTCCTAACATCAAAAATGGCAAATTTACAAATTAACAATGTGAATACAATCAGTCTGAGGCACCATTATCCCTGAATCTCAACGAACAGAGCTGTAAGAACATCCTGGCATTTACAGTCAATCACTGGTGTGAATGTGCAGGTGTGTTCTAGATTTATGTATTCGACTATGTATGAAGTCAAATGACATAAGTTTAATTAAAATAATCAATTACTTATTTAAGTAATGATATAAAGTGTAACTTGACTAAACTACCTTTTAAGATTCCCAAAGTGATTAACAACAGTGTTTTTAGCACAAGCTTTTCATTTTGTAAACCTGGTATCGCAAGACTTTACAAGAATTAAAATAACACGGCATTAAGAAGGATTCTATGGGTATATGAACAGTTAGCTTCTATTAACAAGGAGTAGCTAGACCAAAAATCACTATGAATCTTCAAAATAAGTAATTCTCATGTGAAACTATTATTACAATTTTGAAGCTAAAATCTTTTCCTATTATGAGTGCATTTGAAAAACAGTAGGAGGATAGCAGAAAAATACAAATATGTTCACCACATACAACTATTCACATTAAAATGACATTTTGAGCCCTGGCCATTAAAATAAATAATTTCTTACTGATGTAAAGGAGTTTATTTTTATTCACAGATTCACATTGCATTTGAAAGCAGAAGTGAAGACGTACAGATGAAACATAGTTTAATCTTACCAAGTTGTGACTGGTTTCCATCAGCCATCTGTATTAGAGCGCTGTCTTTCTTATTGTACAAAATCTTCACACGCTGCACATCTCCATAAACACCTTTTTTGGAGCCACAGAGAGGTAATCCAAAAATGGAATTAATTTTATGTGAAAGTCACCTAAAGATTATCTTTCTGACATATCAATGAAACATTCAGACATCAACATGATCACTCATTCAATCTCATCATTCTCACAAATGAATAAAGAAGATCAAGATTTTGAACAGTGAATTTTGAAAAGAATAATTTTTGATAAACCCTCAAAGCTATGTGAATGATATTAAATTAAAGACCATGCAAAATAAATTAGCATGCATTAAAACAAATTTTGTGTCTATGGAGAGTTTTAAATAGCAAAGAAAAATAGCAAAAGATTTACTATTCAACTTTAAGCCAAAGTGCTAGCTACAAATAAGAATTAAGGTGAAACAAAAATCAAATCAATAATAAAAGTATAGTGCTAACAATAACATACCGAAGAGGGTAAACAGACTTTGGGGCGTAACCATCTTTAGAAGGAGAGAAGAGCAAGCAGCGTAAGACAAGAAGAGAGAAGAGTCGAGGAAGAGCGGAGATGAACAGATCATCCATAACGAAGGGTGGTTCCCGCAGAATGGTGAGGTGGTCATGGATCATGGTTCAAGGCGGTTAATTGGGGCAAGTTGGTCCGAGGAACATTTGTTCAAGCACAGAAGCATGAACATAGGGAATGGAGACAGGGAATGAAGACAAGGACAAGGAAAATAAAGGATAAGACAGGGAAGGGAATGGGCATTTGGGAAAAGACAAGGAAAGGGAAGGTGAACACACAGGGAAAAGGATGAAATGGGGAAGGGAAACAGCAATGCAGAAGAAAAAAATAAGGAATTGGGGAACAAAAACAAAATAAAATATAGGTCAGTACATAGGAAATGCAGGAATTTGGTCAGAAAATGGTTGGTTTATGTACTGTACAAGAAAAACTGAGTAAAATGTAGTCATCCAAGACAAATATGGGTAAAGTACATCTATATCAAAGAGTAAATTACAGCATTTCATCTCAACATAGGGAAGGAAAGCATGCATAGGAATTTTTAACTTTGAACTTTAACTGCATAAGCATGGCTGGTTATGAAATGCAGGCAAAAGTCTTAAAACAAAAACAAAGGCACTCTGATTCAAACATTTTAGCATGCAGAACTGTGAATGATAATAGTATTAAATGGATAAAATAAGCTAATGTTCATATTAACAGAGGCCAATTAAAAATGAAACAAATTCAAATTAGACATCATAAACTGATACACTGAGCTTCCCACATTTCATACCAGCTTTCATAGCATTCAAAATAAAATATACCAGACATAAAATGTACAACTAAAGAAAATAACTTAGCAATAAATTTTATTTAACTGGGCGAGGTGGGTGGGGTGGGTCGGGGGTCAGGAAGGAAGGGGTGGGGGAATAAAGTTAAAAAATATTTTTAGAAGACAATGACTAATAACTGCAAAGAAAAAATTACTAAGAAAGACTGGAAGAGTGCCTCGTCAAGATCTTTGGAAGAACCTTCAAAGAAAAATGTATTAGAGTAGTTCACATAAAATAAGATTTAAAAAAAATGCAATGACATATAAGCATGAAATGAACAAGCAAATAATTAGAAAAGGCAAAGAGCAAAATTGTTTTACAGTTAAATTTGCAAATTAGATCACATTTGCCTTTGAAAACAACAAAATGATAAGCCAAACTATAGTACTTCACCATATTTTTCTTAGGAAAAATAGGTTAGGTTAAAAAATATACAAATATAGATATAAAGAGACATGACTGTTTAAGGAAATAAAGTATTACCTAAACAATACATAGATTTTATTCAGAAGTAGAAACATACAGAAAATACTTTGACTAATGAATGTACATAAAAAGAAAGGCAAGTGCAAAATGAAATAAACATGAAAAACTTTCACGAATGAAATGGAGTTAAAGAATAAACATTAGAGATTATTTTACTAACCTCTTCATTTAAATTGCTAACCAACAGGACTGTATTGCCACCAGCTGAGACTCCAGGCATACCCACTCGGCCAGCAGCAGCTGCAGCAGCTGCTGCAGCAGCATTTGGAATAGCCAAAGGACTCAGAGCTCCTGGAACAGCTGCAACAGGAAGCCCTAATTTTAAAATAAAGCATATTTTACGAAACACACACAAGTCGTTTACAAAAACCAATTTAAGCACGATGGCTGCATGGCTTACGGCTGACCATTCCAAATGGTTCCTGAAAGTTAATTTTTATAGTGTTTAGAAAAATTGTTTGCTGATGTGTAGTAGAGAAAAATAATCGATTTCAACAAAACCATTAATTGAACTAAAGTACATACCTGTATTATGTTAAAATATGAAATATATAATACTCTATTTCCTCTGGAAAAGCAAACAAAGCATGAAGAATATAATTCCAAGTCACAGGCTTGGAAAATTCACTTCCATGATTTACAGTAATAAGCCAAATGTAAAAAAGTATCACTTTCGACATACATAATGGTAATTCACTATTTTCTGCAAGTGCTATCTTCTTCATAAACTCACACTTGAAATCAGACAAATAATTACAGCTTAAGAAACAAAGATAGTAGTCTTTCAGCTCCTAGAGACAAATCACTCTGAACATCATTATTTAATTCATGCAAATAAAGAAAATCTTAGCAAAGTGTGCTTGCCTTCTTAATTATACACTCAAGTAATTATAATACAGGTTTCTTCAAAACAACACTCTTCCAGTTCAAAGAACAAGAAACCATCACTATAACACAGATTGTGTTTCAGTATTTTTCTATCCTTTCCCAATCTATGTTATCATTTCCTTATTTTATTGTTCTAGTTTCCAGTCTTACTGCTGTCCTACTACCTTTAAGTCACCATCTCTTCAGTCATTTATTCTAGACAGAATTCCCTTTTGTGTTAGCACCCTTCATCTACTTTTCAATTACCAATCAGCTTGGAATACGTTCATCCCTTAAATTCTTACACACTAGCTTATTTCTCATAAATATTGGTTCACTAAACAAACGAATTGTATGTTCTTTTTTACCTTCCCAACATAGAGGAACAAACACCCAAACTAAATGAATCTGATTTCATAACATACCTGGGTAGAACGGGCCTTTACCACTCTTGTTCCATAAGTTCACATTTTATTTCTTCTTTCTTTCCAGCTTTCTGGTGCATTTCATAAGAATCTGCTGTTACCTTTGGTTTTAGAGATCTTACTCTTTTAAAAGTCAAGTTTTTGATCTTTTTACTTTATAGACACTACTGTGACCTTTCATTGGCAGTCTGAAGTGCTCTTTAATATTCACAATCCTTAACCTAAATTTTTGATTTACGAAACTTTCCCCTCCATCTCTTTTTAATTCAGCCTTTATCTCTTCTGAGAACTCTGTCAGTGGCATATGTTTCTCATTTAATACTCTTGCTCTTGATGAGTTTCTTTTCACAGCTTTTTGTCTATACCCTTTTTTGTTGGCTCTCCTTTTTTCTTACTTTGCTACCTTTTTTATGGCTTTACATTTTGTTTTGGAAGAATTTCCAACATATACAAAAGTAAAGAGACTATAATAATGCACCTCTATGTAGCCATCACCCAGCTTTAACAATGATCAACTCATGGCCAATCTTGTTTCATACGCTTTTATTCTTAAAGTAAATCTCAGAAATTAGAATCTAATTTTAAAATAAAAAATTCTCATGTTTAATACTTACTAATGCATAATAGTCTTCAGTGTGTCTTTGAATACACCAATGTGGATCTTTTCAATCAAATATTCTACTATATTACTAACTTCTCCATGTTAAATACTATACCTCTCACTATCCACCCCGTAAGTTGTTCTCATTTAACATTCAACAGATATGTTCATTTGTTGTCAAGCATACATTCCTAATTCCCAGGCATGCATTCCTACACACAATTTTTTTTTTTCTTGCAGTCTTGAGAAGTGACCTCCCCACACTGTAATACTATTCATCAGTATTTTCAGATAGCTCTGACTGAATGCACAGAATATTTGACTAAAGTTGACAACACAATTATTTATTAGTAGCAGAAACTCCAGATGTAGTCATTATATTGTTGCATCATTCTCCTATTTTCCTGCCTTTAGTTAGCTACCTTTTAGGAAAAATGGTAACTTTAAAATTCTATTAAATTCCATAGTCTTTATGAGATCCGACCGATAGCAAACAAACACAAAACCACCAACTTCAATATGGCATGCAGAAGTTGTTCAGTACGAAGCCTCAAATTCCCTTTTTAACAATACAAAGCCTGTTTTTTTTTAAAAGTCCATCAAGGATATTTGGACTAGATCTTTACCACAATAAAAAAATTAAATCATTTTAATTTCTGGTTTCACTTTTAATCCTAACAGGAAGAAGCAATTCTAAGGGCCCACTAAACCAAAAAATCTTCACTGTGGAATTAAAATTAGTTACCAAAAAAATCTGCTCATCACTAGCATTTTCTCTGTACATCTCTTGACTTTTATAACCATCTACTGTTTATTAAAATACTCTGTATCTCCTACTTATTTAACTACAATTGTCTTAAACTTTGTATCCCAAAGTGAAAACGTTCTCAAATTTTTGGTCTCAGGCCCCCTTTATAGTCTTAAAAATTATAGAGGATCACAAGGAGTTTTTGTTAATTTAGGTTCTATTAATGGTTATCATTTCAGAAATTAAAACCAAGAACTTTTTTTTTTTTTTTTTTTTGAGACGGAGTCTTGCTCTTGTCCCCCAGGCTGGAGTGTAATGGCAAGATTTTGGCTCACTGCAATCTCCACCTTCTGGCTTCAAGCAATTCTCCTGCCTCAGCCTCTCGAGGAGCTGAGACTACAGGCACCCGCCACCACGCCCGGCTAATTTTTGTATTTTTAGAAGAGATGGGGTTTCACCATTTTGGCCAGGCTGGTCTCGAACTCCTGACCTCAGGTGATCTGCCCGCCTCAGCCTCCCAAAGTACTGGGATTACAGAACTGAGCCAATGTGCCCGGACAAAACCACTAACTTTTTAAAGCACACAAATACACATACTATTAGCCTTCAGAGTGATGCCACTGTACGCTATTAAGAGAAAAAGTAAAAAAAGGCAAACTATATTTTAGTATTACCATGAAAAGTAATACTAAACTTTGTAGGCCCCCTATAAGGATCTCAGGAACTCTCACAAATCTCTGGACATTTGTAAAACGCTACCAAATATTCACATGCTTTGTATATACGGAGTGCTCAAAAATTACTAAGGAACTTAAAAGATAACATTTACTCACTTCAAATAAAAGAAAATGCTGTAATATATGACATATATTTTTTAAAAGAATGCTGAGTTAATTGACACTCCCAAACTTTACAGCTCTCAGTCATCTCCTACTCATTTTTCCCTCTTGAAATCTCAGGAAAAATTACAAATTCATAAAGTATATTTAAAAAATTATCAATCTATTTAAATTCAGTATTGATCTAAACATACTGGCCTAAGGTTAACACTTTATTTTTATGAAAAATCGCTTCATATCTGAGATACAACCCTACCGTGCCACTATACATTTAAATAATCTAATGAAAATTACTTACCAAAAACATTTAAAGATGGTGAAAACCAGTCAAAAAGAATTTTAAATATTTAAGACATAATTGTTTTCAAAATACATTTTTTTCCTTGAAATCTGGGTTTTCCAGCAGAGGTAACTTGGTGGTATGATATTGTTTAGAACATCAAGCCTTATCATGGAAAAACACTAATTGAGAATTAAAATAATTAGTTAATAATTAAAATAAATTTATAATGGTAATTGAGAATTAAAAGTCTAGGCTAAAGCTTCCCCACCCTTTATTTTTTGAGACAAGGTTCACTCTGTCACCCAAGCTAGAGTACAGTGGCATGATCATGGCTCACTGCAGTCTCTATCTTCTGGGCTCAGGCAATCCTCCCACCTCAGCCTCCTAAGTAGCTGGGACTACAGGCACATGCCACCAGGCCTGGCTAATTTTTTTTATTTTTAGTAGAGACTGAGATCTCACTATGTTGCTCAGGCTGGTCTCAAACTGCTGGCCTCAAGCAATCCTCCCACCTTGACCTCTCAAAGTGCTGGGATTACAGGGGTGAGCCACAACACCCGGCCTAAAGCCCTTTTTAGTGTGACAGATCTGAAACATTAAAAAAAAAAAAAAAAAAAAAGCCAGAGAATGCTATATTTTACTAACTAATCTTGCACTTTAGTAAAAATAAGACTACCAATCTTCTAGTCAGAAAAATTTGGGCTCAAAATAGATGAATTTACCTCTTTCTAACTAAGGAGGTAATAAAAATCTTACCAAAAAGGGGAATGCAAGGTGTGAGGTCCCCACTGTCTGAATGCTAATTCAGTCTCCTCACTTGTCGATTTACTTCCACCATTCTGGGGCACCTTGTCAGGTGATCTATTATGTCCAATGATCCTTCCTTTTACACAGTTCATAGTATGGTGTAAGAATGCTTTAATAGGTAAGAGGAGCCACCACCTGTCCTTAATCCCACTAGTATGTATTTCTCTTTCATTATTTCCTCCCCTCGGCTGATAACTTAGAAAAACGACTTAGGCTACCTTTACACAGTTCTAAATCACTGGAGTAGTCTAAGATTTTCCTGGACTTTTAAAGCCTCTGAAGATTCTCCAATTTCCCTCAATATACTTTTGTCTGAAAAATTACTTTGTCAATCAGGTATTTTAGGTTTAATCTCAATGCTGTCTGCTGCAATAAAAATATACAAACCTACAAAATATTCATGATGCACTATTTATATCATAATACATTCTAGAAAATAATTCTGTTCTCAACTCCCAGCTAAATGAGAGGACAATAAACTCATCATGGGCCCTTTGAGAAAGTTATAGAAAGCATATTAAACATATTGTATACACTGGCTCTAACAGATTACTTTTAGCTACAGAA
Organism: Theropithecus gelada; assembly: GCF_003255815.1. NCBI lineage: Eukaryota > Metazoa > Chordata > Mammalia > Primates > Cercopithecidae > Theropithecus > Theropithecus gelada. Next base: position 125,029,120 of record NC_037668.1, on the reverse strand, counting down.
ATTATAATTTTACCTTTAATGATTTGCATCTTTAGCTAAGGCAGCAGATATGCAGGAAAAAACTGTTTTCACATATTGATAAGGAGGGATAAAAATACTCGATCTACTCTGAGGATTGTTATAAAGATAAAATAATGTAAAAGAGCTTCCTAAACAATCATGTGCTGAAGAAAAGAAGGTGCTGCAGGAATCTTCTTCATGTGAAATGGCCCTCATCAGATGGGTCACCCAGACACTGTGAGTGACTCAGCAATCTCTTAAAATTCTCATGTTAGTTCTGACACTATAATTACTAACCTTTCCTCCACAGAAGCTGATGGATGCCCAGCCATGTATATGACAAGAGACCCTAAGTCCAGACAGAAGTGATACAAATTATGTATCTGTTCTCTTCCTTTCAGATATTACACTGAAACACACAGGTATCCTTAACCTTGCTCATTTCAACTGAAGAATTAAACTGGTTTTGTTAATTAAATCATTTAGAAATTGTATCTATAATTTTTAGCTATTTTAAAAGGTTTAGATTTACAAACAAATTTAAGACATTACAACGTTCTTATATAACCTGGAAACCCCAGATCCCCCATTATTAGCACCATACATTAGTATGGTATTGCAATTTATTAGTTGTTGCAATTAATCAACCAATATTGATAAATTAACAAAAGTCCATTCTTTGTCAGATTTCTTCAATTTGCATCTAATGTCCCCTTTTTTTTGTTCCAGTATCTCCTATTACATCTAATCATCTTGTTTCCTTAGGTTCCCCTTACTTGTGAGAGTTTATGATTCTGAAAAATGTCAAATTTATCCCTCCATCTTCCATTCTAAAAGTTCCATCCAAAGTAATTTATCATTTTTTTTTGGTCTTACTTCTTTTCCCTGTTCACAACATCTGGTAGTAATTAGTCTTGTGTACTACTGAACAGAAGAGCATTCGTGGTAGGACTCTAAAGCCCCTTCTTTTTTTTTTTTTTTTTGAGATGGAGTTTCACTCTGTCGCCCAGGCTGGAGTGCAATGGCATGATCTCAGCTTACTGCAACCTCCACCTCCTGGGTTCAAGCGATTCTCCTGACTCAGCTTCCCGAGGAGCTAAGATTACAGGCGCCCACCAACACACCTGGCTAATTTTTGTATTTTTAGTAGAGACGGTTGTTTCACCATGTTGGCCAGGCTGGTTTTAAACTCCTCACCTCAAGTGATATGCCCGCCTCAGCCTCCCAAAGTGCTGGGATTACAGGCAAGAACCATCGCGCCTGGCAGCACCTTCTAATTTTTCTTTTTTTTTTTTTTTTGAGACGGAGTCTCGCTCTATCGCCCAGGCTGGAGCGCTGTGGCACAATCTCAGCTCACTATAAGCTTCACCTCCCAGGTTCATGCCATTCTCTGGACTCAGCCTCCCGAGTAGCTGGGACTACAGGCACCTGCAACCATGACTGGCTAATTCTAATTCTTAAAGTATAGTCAGCCCTCTGTATCTCTGGGTTCCGATTCAACCAACCTTGGATAAAAATATTTGGGGGGAAAACGATGGTGTACTGCACATGTATAGAAAGTTGTTCTTGTCCTTATTCCCCAAACAATATAGTATAACAACCATTTACATAGCATTTATATTGTACTGGGTAATACAAGTAATCTAAAGATGATTTAAAGTACATATAAGAGGTTGTGCATAGGTCATATGCAAACACTATACCGTTTTATACAAGGAACTTGAGCATCAGTGGATTTTAGTATCTGGGGGTGTGTGGAGGCGGGGGTAGGCGGTGGGGAGTGGGACTGTGTGTGTCCTAGAACCAGTCTTCCATGTATACCAAGGGGTCTGGAAGGCACATTTTACATTTTATTTCCTGATTTGAAAATAAAAATTTTACTTTTCATAAGCATGACACCTGCTATTCTTTCTTGAAACAATTCAATCCTCTTTCTCTTCCACCAACCTTCCTTTCGTTCTTATTTTGCCTTATGGGATCCATTCTCTTCTACCATTAACAGCTACACTTTTATTCTACGTGTTCCTCAGATTAACTTTTTAATTAAAAACTTATTTTTCTTCTAATGAAACTTCCACAATCCCCTCAAAAAGTCATTTTTGGTCTCCCTCAACTTTTCTCCAAAGGAAAGAATAAGGATGCATCATGCATCACTCCAGCTCACCGCCCAATGTTACCTTTCAAACTGCTGTTCTACCACCATCAATAAGTTTGGTTTCCAATGTCAATGCCACCTAATCATACCACACTCTTTCCCATCAAAATAGCCATTGGATTACTGGAACATCTCCTCCCATTACATAAAGACTTCAGCACCTGGCTTTATTTCCTTCTTCTCCATTCCCTGCATCAACCTATGACTTTTCCAAGACTCTCATCTCATGATTTCTTAAAAACATCTACTTTCATGGTTTTTACTACATCCATCCGTATTAGCAACTTCTTTTGCTACATCTTGATTTTTCTTTCCTCTGTCTCTTTTTGTAATGGTCATTCAACACTTATATCTCCTTTCCTAACTTCTTTCTTTTCTTGATCCTCCTATTCCCACACAACCACTAAACCCACTTTTGACCTTTATGGTGACCCCCTTTCTATTCTCCCTTGACTTGACTTTACCATAGAGCCTAAGCTTGGACCAACACTCTGCTCATTTGCTACTATTTCTTTAATGTTACACAATTCCAGACTTAGATAAATCCAGTCTTATAGTCTGTCTACGCTTTCATCTGGGCTTAACAAATACTAGAGTGAAAACACACAAACCCCACAAATGCTAATTCTAGAAATATTTTGTAATCCACTTTTAGCTGAATTTCTAGTCCATTCTTGAGAGTTTCCCCAAATCCAACAGAGTCTTAAGTCTACTTTCCTACTTTCGACTTGTTAAGCAAGTGTCTTATAATATTCAGATCAGAATTCAATCAAATTTTTCAACCAACTTCAAAATCCTCACTTCTTTCATCTGTTCTTCTTTCTCCCTTGCTTCATAAAGACATATAATGGTGACAGGAAAGAATAATGACTGTAACACTGATGATTTCGGTTCTGCTTCCAGCTCTGCATCTACTTTTTTTTTTTTTTTTGGTGGAGATAGGGTCTTGCGAGTTGCCCAGAATGGTCTCAAAATCTTGGCCTCAAGCAATTCTCCTGCCTCAGCCTTCCAAAGTGCTGGGATTGCAGGTGCGAGTTACTACGCCCAGCCAATGCACCTACATTTCTGTGTGAACTTGATAAAAAATCTCTTCTGGTTCTAACAATGGTCTTTAAAAATATATCTCTATATTTAAATCCCAACATGTACACTATACTCCTGATCTAATCCTTACAATCAATTCTAGGACTTAAACTAGCCTTAGAAACAAATACTAGTTAATAGGTAGCGAGCATTTATTATATGCCAGGCACTGTAAAAAGTTCTTTGCACATTAACACATTTAATCCTCACAACAGCCTTAAATGGAAGGTATTATTACCATTATGTTCAAACGTGGAAATGAGAGGACTCCAAGCCCATGTTTTAAATGATTATACATACTGCCTCACTGCAAACATTCCCCCCATTGGTTCCTGCTTTACTCCTGAACTACCACCCCATTTCTTCTTCTTTTCTATGGCACACTTCTTCAAAGAGTACAGTTACTTTCTCATCACATTTATATCCTTAATCCATTGTAATTTGATTTATACACTCTTGTGAATAATCTTATGTAACTACACTGTACTGAACAATCACTACTAATTTTAATTCTATTTATTTGATTGCTAGACTTCTTGTTTATCTTATCTATAACATAAATATGCACTGCTTAAAGTTTAATTACAATGCTTTAATCCTCTTGCTTTCTTATACCTGAGAAATCTTAAATCAAAATTTTAAACATCACATCTCTGGCCTCTGAATACACAACTCCACAGAACTCTTGCCCAAGTCTTAGGCTGAATTTCCTACTGTCTGGTGGACTCCTCCACATTTTTCTCATAAGCTATCATATCAATAAGAGCCAAGTCCTATTACTTTTACATATAATTTTCCCCAGATTTCTTACTTTGCATTCTCATTTTACGTTTCTAGCTTAGATGTATAATTACATCTTAATTAAACTAAGAGTCTCCTACCTGTTTTTCCTAATCTCTATTTTCACTTTTCCAACATACTCTGGAGCCACAGTTGGTTTCTTAAAACTAAATTGCTCATTTTTACCCAACTGCCTAAAAATAGTTGATGAATCCTTCATAGCAATGGTTCTTAACTCATTCCCCACTTTGATAACCTGAAAAAAGCCAAACATCTAAAACTTGGTACATAATATCATCAAATAGTCGCAGATACTCAGACGCTCATCTTCCAGTCAAAAAGGAGTTTAAGAATTCCCATATAAAATTCATACTCCCTGGATAATATCGGTTTTAAGATCTTGTCCCATAATACTTTCTGGCATCATTACCTTTCATATTTTTTCAATTATCCTATTCGTCACACATAACTGAATGTTTATCACTCCTAAAACATGACATATACTCTATCACATTTAATCATGCTATCTTTTTGGCCCATAAAACCCTCCCAATTTCTCCTTTTGTTGATGGATCACTCATTTATGTGCTGATAACCACACTAACTCCACTATGTATTTCAGTTTGCCTCCAATTAGCTCTAACTCATATGTTTGCTGTCTCTGATGAGAAGCTTCACGAAAACAGAAACTCTGTTATTCTTCTGAGTCCCTGAAGTGTGTAGCACAGTGTTAAAATGACTGCTGAATAATACAATGAATGAATAAACCAGGATGACACTGAAGTGAGCCAACATCCTTCTAGGGCTATGAAATGTTCATGGCAATTAATTGAGGATAGCCGTTTAGAGCTGCTAGTGAAAATCTTCTGCATAATTTACCTCCCTGGAAAGAATCATCTTTTATACTTTGGTCAAAAACATATATAGTTTTTCTTCTACTAAATGCAGAAGCAAAAGAAGTATTTTGTTTTAGCCATACAATATATATTTGTCAACTCTTAAAAACACAATTTCTTTAATAAAATCTGCAATCTGATTTGATTTAAACTTATCTTTATGCAGAAGATTTTAATTATGCAAAGTTGGAGTTGATTACCACAGAACTTAGGCTGTTTGGCCTTAAAAATATTAACTCTAAGATGAATACAAGAGAAGTCTTCAAGTATCAACAGATTGTCATAGAAAAGGGGAAGGTAACGGAAAGTAAGTATTAACAAATGAAGTAAATTTCTTAAAACTACAGATGAGGACAATATAAAGGGTAAACATAATGGATCCATTTAAGCAAGACTATGTGAAAAGTTTTTAATGGATGATCACATAGTCTTAACTATCTGCCCTGGAAAATTAAACCTTTAAAAAACATTTTATAGTCCTATTGTAATAAGCGTATTTCACTGAAAATGCTAGTCAGTATGTAAACATGAAATGATGTAGTAACATTTTTTTCTCATCTGTAACCCGTAATACCTTCCAAGTACCCAAACTACCATCAAACATATTTCCTTTACTCAGATGATAAAAATCATTCCAGATATAAAACACATTCATTCAAATATTACTTATAATGGAATTAAGAGCTGAATAAGCTCTCTAAAAGACACAGCTTCAAATTAATTTGTGACCCAAAAGTAAAAATTTTATCCAGTGTTAAAAAATTTTAAATAAACTCTATCTACTTTAGCTCTTCCAATGTTTCCTCCAAAAGACAGTTTAAGACTTAAAAATTAACATTTTAAAAATTCAGCTACAGCAAAGTAGAGGACAGTTCAATAATCCAAAGAAGTCAACATCATTTAAAATTGTACATACAAAGAAGCACACTCCAACGATTTTTTACTTCTTAGATACTAAAACACATGAAATGAGCAAGTCAAAGTTATGGGACAGTTAGGACAGGTAGTGACCTCTGACCAGGTATTTCTGATTTATGTTGAAAATAAAATATTAATTTTTAATTAATATATATTTTTTATTTTGGTGTTATGGCATTCAGCAATGTGCTTTAAAATCTATGTATTTTTAATATTTCTGAGAAAGACTAGCATGTTTATGTACATGTGATTACTTTGGTCTTTCTTGAGGGATAGCTTTCAAATATGTCCTGCAGTAGATAAGTTTTTTGGTTTAATTTTACAGCTACTATTTGCTATAATTAGTCTTAATAAAATATTATAGAAAAAGATTTTGAAAAAATTAGATTGACATAAATTTTAATGTGTTGCCAAAAAGATAAAAATGTAAGTTCAGTTTATTATTTGCATGTTACATATCTACCCTTGTTTTGTACCCAATTTTGAATGAATGTATGAACAATACTCACTTTTCATTTTTTAATCAATAAGATAATCAGGCTAAATACTGAATGGACTTGGTAACAAAAAATATCTTACTATGTAAAAAAAAAAAAAAAAAAAGAAAGCTAAAATGATGGGACTTACATTTTTACTACATGTATATTATTATTCTTGATAACTATTCTACAGGGGAGAAGATGACAGGCTAAAATGTCAAGCTAATCTAATTTTATTCCACTATTTATTAGTTAGGAGTACGGACCTTGGAACTAGATTTCCTGGCATTGAGTGCCAGGGCTTGGTCACTCAAAAGTTAAGGGAATCTAAGCAAACTGTTCTTTCTGTCCTACTTTCCAAATCTGTAAAATGGGATCCATAATGGTAACTACATTTAGAGATGATGTATTACTTGTGAAGGGCTAAGAACAGTTGAGTGCCTGAAACAGGACAGAAAAATGGTTAGCTAATATTAGTATTCATATTCAGCAAACTTTTGGCTCCTAGGATTGAGACATTTCATTCTAAGCTACAGTATTTTAAATGTTTGTGTCACAAAATGATGACATAAAAAACTCTAAGCAGGCCAGGCGCGGTTGCTCACGCCTGTAATCCCAGTACTTTGGGAGGCCAAGGCGGGAGGATCACGAGGTCAGGGATCAAGACCATCCTGGCTAACACGGTGAAACCCCGTCTCTACTAAAAAAAATACAAAGAAATTAGCCGGGCATGGTGGCAGGCACCTGTAGTCCCAACTACTCGGGAGGCTGAGGCAGGAGAATGGCGTGAACTCAGGAGGCGGAGGTTGCAGTGAGCCGAGATCGCGCCACTGCACTCCAGCCTGGGCGACAGAGCGAGACGACTCCGTCTCAAAAAAAAAACAAAAAACAAAAAACAAAAAACAAACTCCAAGGAATAGAGGTGGAATCTAAGGAACTAGTATTAACTTAATAATTTTCGAGCTATTCCTAGGGTGGCAACTATTGCAAAGGGATCTATCTAAGCATTTTGATAGCGGAGCCAAACTTTATACAGAGATTCAATGGTGGCAGAAAACACAGCAAATCCCTTCTACCAATACCAATGATCCAAAAAGCCTAGTTCTTAGAAACCAGTATATATGCATCTTCAAAACCCCTTTTCACTGGGGTTTCGTTTTAGAAAAGTCTACTTAACGGCCTACATCACAATAATTAACTAAAAGTAGCCTTACTAAACCACGAAAATACCATGCCATATTCTTGTTCTTTCTAAGCTCTGGTTCAAGAAACCCAAAACCTTAGAAGCAGCATTCATCTCTGTAGGAAACCCTGAACAGCCTAAATTTATTAAATCATATCTGAAAGACTATAATGAATCTTGTTTAAAAACACACACACACACACACAAAAGTAAAGAACACAAGCATCACCTACATATATTGTAAGAAAATATATGAGTATTACTCTATTACCTCACTACTGCAATACTAATTAATATGTAATCTGTCTAGTTTTGTAGTTTTTCCCTTCATCACTGTAGATGAAATGCAATAATGTATTTAAGAAAGCCACATTTCACAAAAGACTTTTTTAAATTGTACATATCATCCTATTCAAAAAGAATAGAACAGGCAGACTACACGAAAGTACACATACAACAACAAAAAACACCTAAGAGATCTAAATCCTCTCAATGAATAAACAGCTCACATGCACACCTGGATGGGTTTTTTCACAATTATGTATACAAGAAAAGTGATTTATAATCTATTGGTATTTACTGAGAAAATATTAATGTATCCTGGTCTTCCATTTATGGGCATGAATTCCTTCTGAGAGAAAGATTTCTAAATTTTAATTAATTTTGCTTAGTCCTTTATCCACCCCACCCCCTTCCTTTTTTGGGCCATTGTTCAAGGCCAAATTAAATAATTACATACATCGGGGCTAAGGTCACCATTTCAAACCACTCTGGGCTACCAGAACCTGCAAACAACTGACAGTTTCAAAAGTTTAAAGCAGACAGTGGGAAGAATCTATAATGTACCTGTTCATAAGCTGGTTTAAGTACTTACCTGAAAACAAAAGCTGGGCAAAAACTGAAAATTAGCAAATAAATGCAAGAATTTAACTAATTGTCCTGCACAAATTGAATTACAAGGTTGATAATTCTAGTTGATGAAGGAAAATTCTACTTTATAAAGATTTTCAGCTAATTAATGTAGAGAAGGAATATGTGAATTAGGGGAGAAAAAGCAATATTTGCAACCCACTAGTGAAATTAATTAAGGTAGCAACCATTAGTGTATACTAAAATCATTAGCGGAAAAAAATGTAACGAAAGGATCAGAAGGTCAACACCCAAATCCACAAAAGTCTTAAAGCATCATTAAAATCACTAAAAGTGGGGCAACCAGATATTAGATGTCTCCTACTGAGACACAATAGGAAGCACAAGAAGCACTTAAAAAAAGAAAAAAAAGAAAAAAAAACAGGCTCTAAATCTTATCAAGCCTTTGGAACTAACTTTAAGTTTATATAAGAAACGCAGCAGATAGAGGAAACAAGTTAACATGACACTCTAAGGAAACAGCAAGGCTAGTCTAATCTGTGAAACTTTCTAAAAGGATAACCATGTCACTTCATAAGTAAACGGATGTGAGATTGGGAGTAGAGAAAGGGAGAGGACTATTACAGACTGAAATAGACTAATGAGATAAAACAACCAAATGCTATGTGCGGCCCTCCATAGGACCTTGTTCTGAACAAATCAAACTTTAAAAGCATTTTCAAGATAATTGGGGAAATTTTAATGTAAGTTGGGTATTTGATGACATTAAGAAATCATTGTCAATTTTGATTAAGTGTAATAATCATATTATGGTTTGGTAAGAAAATGTAATTATTTTAGAGATACTATGGTAATATTTGAGAAGACATGTCATAATGTCAAGGATTTGCTTTAGAATACAAAAGAAAAACTGAATAGATAAAACTAAGTGTCAGCGCTATTGAACCAAGATGACAGGTGTATGGGATTCGTTATATTAGCATACAGCTTAAATCTCTAATAATAAATTAATAAATATTACCAAATGAATAACCCATACAAATGTAACAAAGAAAGAAAATCAAAATAAGTTTTCCAGTTAATTTTATGTATCACAAATAGATAGAAAATAAAAAATTCAGTTTAACAGCTAATTAAAATTATGCCAGCAGAACTGTACCAAAATAGATTTAAATGACATTAATTAAGTCACAAGTTATTTTCTGTGTCAGTAATTCTCAACTCTTGCTACACAGTAAAACCATCTTGAGATCCTAAAAACATAGGAATGCCTGTGACCCACTCCAACTATTCTCAGTCTGGGGTAGAATTTGGTGACTTCAATGTGCAGCAAAATTTTGAGAAACAATGTTCTATAAGACCTACATGTTTATCTTTATGAATAAATGTTGTATCTGTTCACAATGATAACTATTTTAACGTCAATGATTTCCTACAAAAGATCTGCTTTGCCTTTCTTTTAAAAACTTTATGATGAGAATGCCTGTTCCTCAATTTGAAATACAAGGAAAGCTCTAAAATAAATATTCTTTGTACACACTCTTTCTCCTAATTTTTAGAATGCAGACAACATGATCATGAAAAATTACTTCCAGCAACTTTTCTAAGTGATCTACCCCTTAATAAATTAACTACACCTCTTAACATGAGAAAACGATTATAATGATATCTCAATTTATAATCTGAAGGATTTTTGATCACCGTGTTCTTTGAAACAGAATATGTGAATGACTAATAGTCTGCCACGTTTGTGATTATGTATTTAGATGTCAGATTTTTAAACTCATTACAAAGTACTCAGTCTCCTTTCTTTGAACAAATTACATTTTCTGAGACACTATGATACCTAGCATTGAAGGAAACAGAAAAGCCAGATATAAATGTTAGTCTTAAAAAAGTACTGTGTAAAATAAATAAATTCAAATTTATAGTACTGATTCTAAAGTAATTAAATTCAGTCAAGTAGCTAGATCTAATATAAAAATCATACAAGGTAAAGGAAGCCCAACACAAATATTTAGCAAAAGAGTATCACCTTATATTTGTGTTCTTACAAAATTTTTGAAACAAATTCAATTACTTCATTTTGAACAAGTACTGTTTCAGGAAGACTGAGCAGGAAGTTAATCCCAGCAATACTAGTTTGTTGAAGTCATCTGATTAAATAATTAGAGGAAAAGATTTAGTTACTATTCTAAAAGGCATGTCCTCACTTATGCGATATTGGGTATCACTGTAAACAATGTTTAAAAAGCAAAAATAAAGGTGGAAACTGCGATCAAATATTCACCAAATGTATGAAGAAGAAAATAGTGTCTTCATGTCGTACAAATGAATACTTTGGGATTGAGATCAATTATTTAAAAAGGTAAGATTATTTAAACATACTTTTCCAAAAATTGACCTGTCTAACATATGTGAATAAAGCTGAAGGCTTGGCTCATCCAAAATACGCATATTAATATCCTTACTACCCATTTTATAAAAATTATTGTACATCCTAACAGAAAGAATGAAGGTAAGCAATTTAGAGAATTGTGACTGTCAAATAAACATTTAAAGACTGCAAACTAAATCTTAACAGAAATTAAAATAATAGACATTTTCCTATCAAATTAATCTTGTGAAATTAAAAAATAATATGCTGGTAGGGGAAAAAGTAGGACACCCAGCCTCATATATAATTAATGTTAGTTTAAGTTAATATCACCTTTAGATGAAGAAATTTGCAAATAATGTAAATAGGCTTTAACATTTTCTTTGACCCAATAATTCTAATTCTAGGAATCTAGTCTAAGAAAATAATTTGAGAGGCAAAAAAGTACAAGGGTATTTTAATAAAAAATATGGAACAGCCTACATGTCCACTTTCAAAGGTACAACATATCCACTAACATGCTATGCAGGTATTAAAACTATATTTTAAAACAAATTCTAAGTAAAATATCAATTACAATAAAAGATAATGCAAATCTGCAAATACAGAGCAATTTTAATTTTGTACAGAAACATGTATTTACATTAAAAATATAAAAATAAATGGTTATCTCTTGTGAATTATCAAAACTTGGGTCCATTATCTGATTTTTAAAACCTTTAACTCACCTACTTTCAACCTATTTTTGAGTATACTTAAAAAGCTCAGTTATAACAAGATGCAGAAACATTAAAACAGATAAAAAATGAAGTCACTTAGGAAAGGCTAAACATTTTTTCCTTTTTCTTATAAGGCAGAGATGAAGAAACAAAAATGCATTATACTAAAAAATTCAACACAGAAGTGGAAAAAGACACTAGACAATTTTTTGGTGAAGGGAAAAAGACACTAGACAATTTTTTGGTGAAGGGAGGAACTTAATTTACATGCTTTTAATGTAAAAACGTAAAACACTTAAAAAATGAACAAAAGCTGTCAAGCATGGTGGCTCACACCTGTAATCCCAGCTCTTTGGGAGGCTGAGGCGGGCGGATCCCCTGAGATCAGGAGTTCCAGACCAGCCTGGCCAACATCGTGAAATCTCATTTCTACGAAAAAACACAAAAATTAGCCAGGGGTGGTGGTACATGCCTGTAGTCCCAGATGCTCGGGAGGATGAGGCGGGAGAATCGCTTGAACCCGGGAGGTGGAAGTTGCAGTGAGCCGAGACTGCGCCACTGCACTCCAGCCTGGGCCACAGAGTGAGACTCCGTCTCAAAGAAAGAAAAAAAAATGACTTTATTATTGTTTTAAAAGTTTCACCAAGGTCATAAGATCACAAGGAAAATGCTGAAAAATTCCCGAGAAGAATCTAGGTGACTTCTAAACAAGCCTCCCACCCAGGATCCAAGCGCATCTAAGTATATTCAGATGGGCAAATACACATAGCTCAGTATGGTCCAAAGAAGTGATCAGTAGTCCATTGTTAATGCTAGCTGGAGTTTCTCGGTATTTTATCTTTAAATTGTTTCTAAGAATTTTTCAACTTCTTAGAAACTATATGTAAAATCTTGATGACACCATCTGTTTTAATAAAGTAATGTATCTGCCAAGTGCCTAGCTGAATGCTTATGACCTAGAAGCCACTCAATAAATTCTGATTCTTTCTATAACAATGTCTATCAGTAAAGAGTTTAATAATCTATAGTAGTAATTATAAGCAAAAACCATGTTTCACTGTTTCACTCTTGACTTTGCCTTTAAAAACTGTACACTGTGAAATATTCAATCTTATTAACTTGAATTACGAATTCAGCTAGACACACACAGAGGGGTAGAGATTCTGTCAGGAAAGAGTGTAAGTGACCTAAAGCATCTACTGCAGTCATAAAAAACACTATGACTTGTGCTAGATATACCAGAAAATTCAAATAAAGGGTCAGATTTGTTTGTTTAAAGTTGCCAGAATTAACAGGTAGTTAATTCTGATTAGTTACTAGAATCAAATATCAACTGCCTTAGAGTATCTTTCTCTATATATATACCACTTACAGATTTCAGATTCACAAACTGATGGCATGATTGTTATATACTGGGAAGTAAGTATTTCCAATAACTACTTCATTGTACGATTTTTTTCTTTTTGAAATGATGGACATAAACTAAACTGTAAAAGCTAGTTTGTCAACTATCAATTTTGAGTTCCATATGTATAAAAATCATGACTTAAAGATAATCTTACAAATACTAGAAATCAAGAAATACATCAAATAAAAGGAGACTCTAAAATTCCATCTTATAAAATCACTTTGCATATTTTACTTACAAAATAATATTTTCCTTTATTTTTTTCTTCATCTTGATTTCACTCTATCAACTAAAGGCTGCATATGCTTGCACTGTATTTTTTTAGGTGGCTCAAGTCCATTGTGGTACAAAGTAAAATATAAATGATTAAGACAAAATGCAAAGAAATAGCAAAATTAATTTTACAGAAAATTTCTTCTAGTTTGAATTGTTTAAAGGCCACTACAATATGCTTCTAAAAAAAATCCTACATGCCTCCACCCATTATGTATGTTTTGTCTCTTAATATTTCACTGTTTCCATGCAATGCTAAATTAAAACAATCAGATCACCACTGAAAAACACACACAAGAACTTCAGGCCTAGACTTAGGCATAGTGACATCAAGTTTAAAGTGTAACTATGGCATTAAGAATTCAACAGTATTTCTTCATTAGAGCTTTTCTTCTTTTGCTCTGGGCGAGTGGCATGGAAGAGAAGCTGAAGGTATTAAAAGGAACAAAACTAACATAATTTTACGTAGAGTTACGGAGAACACTTTGGGTTGTTCTTAACAGTGTTAATACGCCTTCTCACTTGAGAAAAAGAAAACTCATGAAATCTAACACAATTTGGTAAGGTCCAAAATGGAAGGATTCATTATACTTACTGGTACTTTTCCATTTGGCAAAATGGGAGAAAAGTGGTTAAGACAATAAAAATCATACCTAAGAGAGATGTCTCCTTGGCAAATGCTGCAGCAATAGCTGGGTCCAATGCAGGTTGTCCATCCCCAGACGGAAGATCAGGTCGAGTATAATCCCTACTTTTATCATTGTTGTATTTTACATTCAAATTCACAAGTTTGGAAAAATCAATCCTTAAGGTACAGCAGGCATTATAAATATTCTGACCATCTAGGGCCTGTAAAAGTGAATAAAGTACATCAGCAATCTTAAACAAAAAATAAAAATTAGTGAAAGTATAATTTTAATAAAATTCAACAACAAAAACTCGAACTTAAAAGCTACCAGGAAAAGGATTCCAATTTCATACATCAAATTTTGCTATTCCAGCTGTCCATGTATTAGTTTCCCCCAAATATTATCTTCTTTAAATAGAAAATGCTACTTCAACCTAAAATACAATCAGCTAAGCATCCATGCTAATACTTTTAATTGTAAAAAATTGCAAATAGGTTAATTTAATAAAAAAACTAATAAGGATCACAAACAGGAAGTCCTGCAAAGTAGTGCCACACTACTCTGCTCAATAAGGTTAATTTTATTATACATATATTTATTGCTGGATGGCAGTACTTTGATGATTCAGTACAGTTTTATAAGGTAACTGCTATTTGATGCCACATTGTACAAAACTGCTTCAAACCAAATTATCCTAACACATAATAGCAATTCCCATAAAATGAGGCAAAAAAGAAAAAACTATTTTCCTTAACCTGAAATGTTCACCCCCAATCAGACTGTCTTGATGAAATTAGTAAATCCAATGTCATTCCAGAAAAGTTCTGAAACTGACAAGTGCCAGGTCTAGGATTAATTAAAAGCCTAGAGTCTTTTAGGTCACCTTAAGCAAGTTGTTTAACCTCTCCGAATCTCAGTTTCTTAATTGGGAAAACAGGAATGATGACAATGGCTGTCATGGTTCTTCACAGGGTTATTATGAGGAGTAAACTAAAGACCACATATGTGAAAATACAACATAAAGGACTATGTTACTGCTACGATTATCTTGTATTTTTTCTGCTCCTATATAATCACCATTTGTAGTTCAGCTGGATAGAAGCTGGAAACAAACTAGAAAACAGGTGAACATACTGTTAACTTCTCATTAAAAGAATAAACATGTCGTGTTATGGAAAAAGTAAACCTCTACAGTTAGCTTAAGTATATAAAGCTTTTAATTCAAATATTCTCACCTCTGGGAATATAAAACCTTTTCTCTTAATACACGAATTTTTTACGTGACTAATTTACCTAGCTAAAAACTAACCTAGAAAATAATTCAACACAGGTTCATCCACTTCAATACAGCACTGGTAAAAACTCAAAGGGACTTCATACATATCAGGATTTGAATTACATTTGGGTTAGGCAAGGTACCTATCATCACATAAAAGTGGAAGCCATGTATCAACTTTATCAGCCAGAATAACATAACTATTAATTCAACACCCTGGTGTAAAGGCAAACAAAGCACTGAAGATAGGTATTAATTTACTAATGTAGCATTCCTATAGGGAAAATGTAAGATAAGTAATAGAATTGACATTTCTACACAACAGGTAAGTATCAAAAGGAGTAGCAAAATTCACTCTTAGGTGACTACTTCAATGTTATCAAAGAGAAAATGATACCTTATGAGAAAAGATCTGGCTTTGAGTCACAGTATCTAGGTTAATGCTAAAAAGTGCTGATACAAAATTACTAAACCCACACTATGTTTTTTAGGAGCTGAATTCTTTCCCAGCAATACTGAGGGCGACTGCCAAATTATCTAACAATTAATATG
The DNA here is from genome assembly GCF_003255815.1 of Theropithecus gelada. Classification (NCBI taxonomy): domain Eukaryota; kingdom Metazoa; phylum Chordata; class Mammalia; order Primates; family Cercopithecidae; genus Theropithecus; species Theropithecus gelada. The sequence goes on along the minus strand of NC_037668.1, from coordinate 125,013,522 downwards.
CCCATTGTTAGAAAGCCCTCCAGGAACCTTTGAAATTTTCTCCCTTTGAACATTAAAACAAAAACAAAAACAAAAACATAAACTTTATGTAGGTGGAAAATACACAAGTATACCTAAGGTACAAGAGCTAGAGAAATAAGCAAACAAGATGTAAATTAATCATCTGTTAGCAAAAGAGGAAAGAAATAGGAGTTGAGGATGCATGAGAACAAAAATCCAGGTATTTTAAATAGTTGACTAAAGTAGGTGACCACAAACAAGAAAGGGAGTAAAATCAAATTTAAAAAACATATGCAAGCTCACTTCAAGCTCATGTATTTGCAAAATCCCAAGAAAAGCAGTAGCACACAAACCAGTCCTGTGGTTCAGCAATCAGGAATGCGGTGATCTTGTTGGAGTTAAGATTTCTGACAGTAAAAGCTCAAGACAATTTGCAGAAAGACCTTCCAAATGTGCCTACTCACAGTGAAAGTTTAGACAGTAAGCAAAAACAATCAGAAAAAAAATTTTCATGTAAATTTGAAGTTTATGGCTAAAACATGGAAATCAAAACACAGGAAAGATATTAGGCAAAGAAAGCATAATTATAGCAGCACAATGAAACATTGCATATGGACTAAAAACATGAAAAGCCACAATAAAACTATTTCCATTTTTCAGAATGTTTACTACTTATAACTTACTTTTTTGAAGAGATTGTTGGGGATCAGATTTAGCACACGATGAGAGAAACCATAACTTCCAAATTCTTTAAATATCTACTTTTTAATTTTTGGCAAGTCATGAAAAATTATCAAAATCAACAACACAAAATTAAGCTTATACTACTAATGTAATATTTCAGACTAATTATTTACCACTATCAACTCCACCCTGGTAGATTATGCAGGATTTTCCTAAAGCATCCTAAAACCACTGATTTCATCATAAATTCTCCATTAATATGAATGTAAAATATACAGATTGTAAATTAAGCAGATGTCAAGCAGAATCTTTGCCCAAGATATTAGGAAAGGACAATCCATTAGGTCTCTCAAAGAATCTGCATAAAGCAATGTGTACTCTGCGAGAAGGAAATGAATGACACAATCTTACTTTCACAAATGTTTTACCTCATATTTATTTTTATTATTAGTGATGAAATGGAATCTCCTGGAAGAAATAAATAATAAGAAACAACCCACTTATACGTTAAAATAAAATGATCATATAAACAGGACTTCCAGAAGACACAATATCACTGTCCAGTGTCAACTAGATATTCCTAATAAACACATAATGTTTCCGAAAAGCTGTTTCTAATAACAAAAACCAAAAAGAACCATTTCCTACTCATGTGTGTTATAATGTAAGGACTACGTAAAACAATTTTTAAATCCCAGGTGAAAAGGAGATTACATTAGCTGTCTTATTATACTGTTAAAAAGACTGGTATTTTTATGCGTCAAGTAATTATATTCCTCAACATTACAAAAGCTGAATTAGAATGCCAAGAAGGCACATCTTTGCCTAATACACTACTTTCCAATAAATAAACAAGATTTTCTAAAAGGTATTAAGGTGTTTCCTTTAATAAATATGAGGATCGAATAAAATACTTTTTATAGATAATTACGATTGTTACTATGACTTCTGATTTTCACCCTAAATGTCAATGCTTAATACAGCAGAGAATAAAGCAGACATGGTACTCAGAACTTACAGTCCAACAGAAAATATACACATTTAACAAATTAAAAATTGTATGTGTGGCACTGATAACTAAGAAAGGAAGGGATCTAATCTAGTTGAAATGTTACAGAAGACTTCTCTCAGAAAGAGACTTCTAAACTGATACTTGAAAGACAAAGAGAAGCAGAAGTTGGGCATAAAGAGATGAAGAGAAAAAAATAGTATTAGCAAATGGAACAGCAATCTGTAAGATCAAGACATCAGAGAAAATACAGTGTATGCAAGCTATTTAAAGAACTCCAACATAGCTAAAAAGGCATGAGAGGAGAATGGAGAGGCAAGCTGAGGACTGATTTAGAGTTTTATAAGCCATGATCCATGATAAGAACTGTGGACTTCATCACAAGGACAAAAAAGTCACTAAAGGGTATTGTGATTAGAAGCAATATGACTTGAGGATGATATCATTCTTAGTACTCTGTGGAAAAATAATGGAGGCAGAGGAAGATGTCAAAATGGTGAGTTCAGTCAGAAGGCCAAGGAAGTAGAGACATGAAAGAGAACTATTACTACATCAATGTTACTCAAATCATGATTCACGGTCCAGCAGCCCAGGCCACTCTGCATGAATATAAGTCTGTGTCAAAATTTACGTCAATATCGACATTAAGTATACTGTTTGCTAGAAGTATGCTGATTTCAGTGTGACATACACTAACTACCTTGAGAGACCAGCATCTTGAATAACACTGGGGCTTAGACTGCAGTGGCAGCAAAAGAGTTGGAGAAAAAAGGCCAGATTCAACAAAAATTTAGGAGGTATAATCAATAATATCTAATGATAGGCTGGAAGGAAGGGGAAAAATACCATGTTTTCTGGCTTGTTAATGAGACTGAAGTTGGTATCTTGCACTTTACTAACAGTAGACACCAAAAACAGGAGCTGGATTGAACACACTAAGTTTGAAGATAATCATTAGACTGCCAGGTTCTTAGTGTGGGTCTCTTAGGAAAGGTCTGAGCTAGAAAATGTGATGTGAACACTGTCTGAATCACAGAGGTTTAACGGAGCTGTGAGAGCAGGTGAGGCCTCCCAGGTAGAAGGGGAGTGACATGACAAGGAAGAAACAGTCAGAGGGGTAGGATAAATCTAGGTGAGAAGTATCAGAGACCAGGAAGAAAGAGAATTTTAAGATAATGGTGCACAGTGTCAAATATTATCTAGATATTAAGTAAGACAAGGACTGAATCATACCACTAGCATTTAGCTACTCTAATAATCACTGGTGGCACTGGGGAAGAGTAATTTGGGTCAACAGTGCTAAAACCAAATTATAGTAAGTAGAGAAATGAGAATAAACAACAAGGATAGCCTACTTAAGAAGTCATGAGTGAAAAGGGAGAGGGGAGGCAGGGTGATAGAAAGTAGAGTTATAGATGGATGGATTGAAAGTTGAAGGTAAATTCATTTAAAATGAAAGAGGCTGAGAATACTTGAAACTGGTGAAAAGTGGCCAACATAGAGAGAAACAAATGAGAAAGAGGGGATGACAGATAGTGCAGTCTCTTGAGAGGCAGAAGACGACAGGCTTTGGTGTTTATTGGTCTTAGACAACTAAACATCTATGCCTTTTATTAGAAGAGAAAGACAAGTGTGAGTATTAGCAGATTTTGCAAGAAAAACTGATGAGGCTTCCATGTGATTTTCTTCTTCAAGCAAGTGAGAGTGACGAGAGATATGGTAGAAGGGAAAATTTCTATCTGATAGAGGCATTGTGAAAAACAGAAAAACTGTTGACTGAAGAAATGTGAGGAGATTTTTAAACTAGAGTAGGGGGCTTCTTTGTAGTTGATGCTGATGGACTTAAACTGGTACTAATTGTCAGGTTATGTGATATTCTCTAGGTAAAGCCCAGATGCAGGCATGTAAAAAGAACATTACTGTAGTTATCAAAAATGTAAATTTTACCAAAGGGTCTAGATTACAAGGTAATGGGGCAAAGCAAGTTTAGGAAACAAATTTATTTTTCCTTCTCTAATAAGTGAAGTGTGAGTTCTGATACCAGAATAAGTACTTAATAAAACAATTATCTACTGTCTTAGAATTATAACTTTAGATCTTTGTCAAGAAGACCTGAGTGCATACCTGTGCACAAACATGAATATTATAGTTGGATGCTTAGTATCTGTTCACAGATTAAACGAAAATTGCAAACAGTTGACATTGAGGTACTTTTATGAGATTAAATGTAATCATGTATTACTTCAGACAAGATACACATATAAACTATTTTCCCCGTAAGAATTATAGCTTAAATACAGTATAATCCCCAAATTTCATTTAATTGGTCCTCTAACAAATACTTTTCTTTGAGGTCAGAAGAGCAAGGAAAATATTCCACACCAAGAAAAATGTAGACTATATTTAAATGTTTGAAGTTGTGAAAAATGTCACAGAAACCATGATTTCTAAGATTGTCTCCTAATCATAAAACCTCATACCACATTGATTTTGGTAGCCAGGGCATGTGAAAGGAGGATAATCATTTTTTGGAAAAAAAAGAATTCTAATTGTCAACCTATGCCTGAAGAGGAAAGCATAATAAGATTAGATTATACCTGAGAACCAGTGAGGAGCAGCATACTGAAAGAAAGGCTGAGACTGAAAAAACGTCTACCTTATAGGTAGTGTTCATTATAAGTAATTCACCTTTAAAACTTAGCATCCTCTTGTAACAAAGGAGAAACCCCTGTTTTGCTGATAACATAGAGTAGTGGTCAGAAAAAATGAGACTATAGCACTTGGTAAACTATTACAATTATGCTATTATTACTTGTATAGCCTTTCTGCTACCTACAACTAATTTTGCTCCAGAAATGAGGTTGTGAGGATGCAAATGCAATGAAACAATTATAAAAAATGGTCTGGGCTCCACAGAAGTAATCTTGATCTGGAGGAAGCATTTAAGTATTAGAGAGAATAATTAATCTGAAAGTAAAAGAACGAACGAACGAAAGAAAACCAGTTAAGACAAATGTAAGCTTATTAAATGGTTTCATAATAATGGCTTAATAATGAATTTTTAATGGCTTAATAACGGAATAGTAATAATAATGAGATACTATGGCACAAAAAGTTAAAGAGACAGAGCAAAAGCAGATTTCAGATATACAAACAGAAGATTAAGGTGCTTGGAAGCAAAGATGTGGTTTGCAGTTTTCAGTGGCAGCCTTGACAGGAAATTTTACATTTCTCAATGACCTCACATCCTCCATAAATAACAATGACAAAAAAGATAAATGATATAAATAAAAAGTGACTAGAAACCTATTCATAAAATCTTTAAAAAAAAAGACATTAAATATATAATTTTAAATAAACTGAGAGCCTATCATAGCATTTGAGCCACATCTGAGTATTTCAGCCAAACTCTCTTGAAAACTAATTACTTTGAAATTCCCACTAAAAGCCACTTCAAATTTTATGCAGGTGCACATCCCCAACATAGTCCTGCTTTTTTCTTGAGAGTACAAACTTGTGTCCTTAAATTAAAAAAAAAAAAAAAGTAAAATAATAGAAGCCTACATTATGGTTAACTACAACTATGATTTTCCTAAAAATAAGTATTTCTTTTTTATGACAAATATTAAGGTTTCTTAATATTATTTTAATGCTATCAATTTCTACTATCTATACTGCAAGATATCATTAAGTATATATATATTTTTTTACATATACATTTCAATTAAAAAAATCACTATCTCAAAAGAAAGACTTACTAGTTTTGCTTGTTGAGCATTTACTGGATCACCATACTGGAGCAAAGCTTGAAACTGGTTGTTTTTTGTAAATGTGATTATCTTCAAAACAGCACCAAACTTAGAAAATATCTGTTAAAACATTAAAAATAAAACGTTACTTATTTACTATATTATTATTTCTCTAATTTATAGGTAATTATGCAGATTAAACTTACTTGGTGAAGAACATCAAGTGTTACAGGGTAGTACATGTTGTCAATAATTATTCTAAGTACTGGACTCTGGGCTGGAGTCACTGCACTCTCGCTAACTGTGGTGCCACTAAGAGGAGTATTTGCTGTCTGGACAGCTGTCACAGCTTGAAGAACTGCTTGAGCACGCTGGAAATTAATATTATGTAGTTTAGAAACATACCCACTATTGTCACATACTTTGCTACCTGTTACACTACTAGTTCACTTTGTTCCTAGAACTTACACAGATTAAACAACATTTAATGGCCACCCAACAAATATTTTTAAGCACCTGCCATGAGCCAGGTACTACCTGTTTAATAAATCAAATATTCTACTAGTATTTCATTCAAAAAAATTATCCAGGCTTTGAATCAATGTTGAACAAGCAAAGACACGATATATAATTTATTCTCAAAAAACAAGATGTAGTTTTACAGACACATGTATCATCAGAAAATGTTTTAAACAGAAATCTAGAGAACAAAAAAACTTTAACATTAATCACTCCATAAAACAGTTACATTGTAAATCTCAACAAGGGGGTTACTGAATTATCCAAAAGAACTCCCATAAAGCTTATTATTTCTAATAAATGTATGTGCAGAAAATACATTTTTCATACTACACTTAACTTCTGATACCAAAATTTTTAGAATAGAAATCGATGTGTAGTCCAGTCCAAAACCAAAAAATTATCAGGTAAACTTCAAGATATTATATGAAGGATATTTCCCATACATTTTACGGTATCAAATACACCATCAATTATAAAATGCACTATTGTTTTAAGTATGACTAATAGATGTTGCCAATTGAACTATGGAAGATAGACTACTGTAGGACACATCAAATTTCTGAGATTTTAAAATGTGAAAAAATATAACCATAAAATTGAATAAACATAGTATTTGTAGGAAATCTTCCAATCAAATATTATGTTAAATGCTCCCTCCAAAAGACTGCCTTTATTACTATTATCCCTTTCCTATTATTATTATGACAGAGTCTATGATACGGACATAATTTCTTTCTACCTTATCTGTGGTCAAAAAACAACAAAGGCAAATAGTTCTAAAGTATAACAATGACAAATACCACAAATACCTATACATAGCTTTACAGTTTGAAAAATCTACATTAACAGTTAATGAAAGAGAATACAAAAGAATTAAGATACTTAGGAGAATAAACAAGAACAGTCATTTTACTAAAATATTATATAATCACAGATCACATGGCTTGAGAGTCCAGATACATATCTACACAATCATTTAAATGTTACTTAATTTTATCTATAAATTTATATATTAGCCAAAATGACTTACTAAAACCCAACATTTTGAAATGTAATAGATTATTTATTTTAGTAGACATCTTGATACTATTATTGAAAAACTAATTGTAAATTGGTAAAATTAGATTTATAGAGCAGTACCTATTCAAATGTTTAAATATATTTAAATGTTTTAAGTAGCTCATTGCAATATTATCTTCATTAGTGAACATGTTCTTATGGTATTTACCTATAATAACAAGCATAGACTACCACAACTTAGAAAAACACTAACATCTACTGCTTCAAATAATAAAATGTGTTTTTTAAAATAGGAATCCATGATCATGGTATAAAAGTGGTGTAAAAGATTAAAAATTCCCCTGCAACTCTGTCATCCATTCTATTTTCCCCTACCAACCCCTTACAGTATTATCTTAGGTATCCTTCCAGAGATACTAGCTACATCTACAAGCATATATATATACACAAATATTATACTTATTCCATACTTTTTTTGCCAATACTATTCATATTTTATTCAATACTATTCATACTTTTTAATTCAATACTATTCATACTTTTATTTAACACTATTCATTGTTCTCTATCTTCCTTTTATGGCTTAACATTCATGTTCTCCCACACCAGTAACAAATTACTTCATACATTTCTTTATGATTTCATTTTTTTAAAGACTTCATATATTTTTTCTTATAATTCATGGAGCAGAGTTGGCTTGCCAACGTAGATTTTAATAAAACTTCTTACCAAAATATTACACACACACAGAAAAGGACACAAAACCTAAGTATAAAGCTCCATAAAATACCACAAATTGGACATCTCTGTGAAATAACTACCCAGATAAAAAACAACGTATTATCAACACTCTGTAAGCCATAATCATGCTTCCTCCATGTTACAAAAATGGAATCGTATCAGATGTATTCTACTTAGGTTTGGCTGCTTTCAGTAATTATGATGTACACTACCCATGTTCTGCACGTAGCAGTAGCTTGTCCATTTTATTTACCATACAATATTCCGACCAGGCATGGTGGCTCACGCCTGTAATCCCAGCACTCTGGGAGGCCGAGGTGGGTGGATCACCTGAGGTCAGGAGTTCGAGACCAGCCTGACCAACATAGAGAAACCCCGTCTTTACTAAAAATACAAAATTAGCCTGGCATGGTGGTGCATGCCTGTAATCCCAGCTACTCAGGAGGCTGAGGCAGGAGAATCGCTTGCACCTGGGAGGCAGAGGTTGCGGTGAGCTGAGATCACGCCATTGCACTCCAACCTAGGCTTGAAACTCCATCTCAAAAAAAAAAAAAAAAAAAAAAGGCAATATTCCACTAAATGAATACACCACAACATATTCTGCTGCTGATGAACATTTGGATCACTTATAGTTTTTTGGACTACTACATACAGTGTTGCATGAATTTTCTTGGACATATCTTTTAACATACATATGTATATATTCTCAGGTATGTTAACTAGGAGCGAGTTTACTCCTCCTAGGAGTAAACTTTGAGTTTATGTCAAAGAATAGTATATGCTCAACTTTAGCAGATATTCCAAGTTTTCAAAACTGGCTGTCACCAATATTTTATTACCTATCCTTTTAATTTTAGCCACTCTGGTTATGTGCATAGCGGTATCTCATTTGGAGTTAAGGCTCTCAATCCAAACCTAATCTACTCTTTGCTTATCAGGGGATAGCTTTTAGGGGAAGTAATAGCTAAAGGGAGACCTCAAGATATTTAACACTGGTCATGTGAAGTGTGAGGTGGAGGAAGGTTGGTACAAAAGGCAGGCCAACCCACAATATTCCATGCATGAGGGCAGTGACATAATGGCAGCAAACAACTAACATCAGGAGAAAGCATGCCAGGTGACAGGATACACCATTACTTTTGGGACAGAAGCATAAGCAAATAGGGTGGAAGTAGAACAGAGGACAAAGAGCAGTAATCTCAGAAAAGGCCTTTACCCTGAGCATGAACAGGACCTACTGCATGGGAGTAACTTAGATATGTGCATTTGAGAAAGATACGCACTGGCTGTACTAGGCAGAAAAAATTCCAAGAGGGAAAAGAAAAAGAAAGTAGTTTATAAAGATAACTGTTGTAGTAATATAGCCAACAGATGAGTGTGTTTGAGCAATACAAGTAGCAGGAAAGATGGAGAAAACCAGGCAGATAATTAAAAAGTATGAACTAATAGGACCTGGTGATTTCAAGAAGGGATGTGGAAGAATTCATGGTTAATGCATACCCATTTGCATGTCTTCTATTATGAAACCCTATTAAAATGCCTAGAAGTGAATGAATATAAAATAAACAAACACTGAAGGGAGGGAAGGTCATCATTAGCTGAGAATAATTTTATCAAATTCCTGGAACACAGAAAATGAATGGAACCAAATAGACTGGAGACACAGTGAACACACAGCAAACAGGAGTTATATTGGTAGCAGTCACAGGAACCAAATTAGAAATTGGCAGGTTCACAGGAGGAGGGAGTGCGTGAAAAATGGATGAACAGAAAGTCTAGTTCATTAACAAAGAGCTAAATTTCTCTTCTCCCTCCTCTGACCAACTTGTACCCTCACCATCAAACAACAACAACAAAAAAAACCTCTCTCTTAAAGGCACCAGAATTTCCTTCTTTATTTCTTTTTTTTTTTTTAAGAGACTGGGTCTCATTTTGATGCCGAGGCTGGAGTGCAGTGGTGTGACCAGTTCACTGCTGCCCCGAACTTACCTCAGTCTCTCAAAGTGCTGGGATTACACGCACGAGCCAAAGTGCCCTGCTGGTACCAGAAATTCTAAAGGGAGTTTTGTGACCCAGAATAAGAGCTCTTTGGTATTTGGGGGGGATGGGAGTAACAGCTTGGTAGACACTCTTCATTACTTTATCCTAGAGAAAGGAGACAACTTTAACAAAATATAATTGTCCATTCTGAAATATGAAGAGACAACAAACGGGGGATGAAGAGAGTGAGAACAAGATACACATAAATGCTAACACTGAAAAAATAACTCAGCATAGAGTGATATATTTTTTAAATACTGTAATTAGTATCCTCAAAGTACTGGTGTCACAAGACATAACTGACTACAAAAAAAAAGATGACCAAAGGAGATTGAAGGGCTTTAGAATATGAAAAATAAAATTGTAAAAGCATTTTTTTCAACAGAAGAACTTTGCACTGATTATTCCTTCTGTCTGAAGTAAGTGGCTTATTCCCTAACCACTTTGAAGATCATTATTCAAATATCCCCTCTCAATGGGGCTTCCAACGGTCATCCTAAGTCCCCCTCCTCCACATCCATGCGTAGGTGCCAGCTTTGTTCTTTTTTTTGGCAGAGTCTCGCTCTGTCACCCAGGCCGGAGTGCACTGGAGCATCTGGGATCACTGCAAGCTCCGCCTCCCAGGTTCAAGCAACTCTCTCTGCCTCAGCCTCCGAGTATCTGGGATTACAGACATCTGGCACCATGCCAAGCTAAATTTTTTTTCTTTCCTTTTTGTATTTTTAGTAGAGACAGGGTTTCGCCATGTTGGTGGGGGGGGGGGGGGTCTTGAACTCCTGACCTCAGGTAATCCGTCCGCCTCAGCCTCCCAAAGTGCTGGGATTACTGGTGTGAGCCACCAAGCCTAGTCCCCAGCTTTATTCTTTACGTGTTCCTTTTGTTTAATCTTTTAACATGAGAATGTGCTTGCAAATTACTTAAATAATAATGAAATAGAAATGGGACATTAAATGCCATTTTAAGAGGACACTGTGTGCGCTAAGGGAATAAGGAATAAGCCAAAGAAAGAAAGACAAACGACACATTATCTCACTTACATATGGAATCTAAAAAAGCAGAACTCACATCAGTAGAGAGTAGAAAGATAGTCACCAGAAGCTGGGGGAGGGAGGAATGAACAGGGAAAGGGGAGATGATGGTCAAAGTACAAAGTTTCAGACAGGAAGAATGGTTCTGGTGATCTACTGTACAGCATGGCAACTACTGTAATGCATAATATTGTATGCTAATGAGTTGACTGATGGCTGGCAGCCCCACTTCAGGATGGGGACTGGTCACCTGAAAGACCAAGGCATGATTAGAGGCTTATTATCCTTTGTACTATCCTATACAATAAACTAGTAAATCTCAGTAAATGTTTCCTTGAGTTCTCTGTGCTGCTCTAGCAAATTAACGAAATCCAAAAAGGGGGCTGTGGGAACCCTAACTTAAAGCTGGTCAATCAGAAGTTCCAGAGGCCTGACTTGCTGGTGTCTGAGGACATCTTGTGGGACTGAGCCCTCAACCTGTGGGATCTGATGCTATCTCCTGGCAGATAGTGTTGAAACTGAGCTAAGTTGGAGAACACTGTAGACCTGACTGCTTGCTTGCCATGTGGAAAAAAAATTCCCTCACATTTCTGGCCGCAGAAGCCTTCTGTGTTGATTGTTGTGGTGTGAGCAGCGGAAAAACAGTTTTTCCACATTCCACTGTATACTAAAGGAATTTTAAATGTTCTTACCATAAAGAAATTGTAAGTATTGGAAATGATGAGCATGTTAACTAGCCATATTTGGTCATTCCACTATATATATGTATTAAAACATCACCTTGAACACCGTTAAGTACATATTATTATTTGTTAAAAATAAGTTAAAAATGCAAAAAAAAAAATCTAAGTAAAAAGAAAGAACAGCAGATATTTTCTTTTGGTATTCTTCCTCTTGATAATTATTAGAAGCTTACATTCTTTTTCAAAAGAAATTAAAAATTCATCATCAAATTAAAAAAACAGCTGAAATTTCAGTCCTATCTTTTAGGTAAAAAGTTTTACAAGCTTATTTTTCATAAACTATCTAAACCATTTTGTCACTTTGTAAAGTGACAAAAATCTATGAGGAATAGTTTTCCGTTACATTTTTATTAAGAAAAAGTCTGTACTTTACTGACAGAGAAAGATATCATTAGTTTTAAAACTATGTTAAAACAGCGAAAGTTTTAGATAATTACAGCAGTCTTGTAATGTAGGTCAGAAAACATTCTAATGCTATTTTTAAATACATTAATTTTAAATAATATCTTCTACATTACATTTTTAAAACATCAATATTCATATATTCTTCATCCTTAAGATTTCTTTTCCAGGAAAACCATTAACACATCTTCAAAAATTTTTTTCCATAAGAAATTAAAACTTATAAAAAAAGTCAATAACCAAAGGCACTGAACTTCATACCTTAAATTCTAAGCAGGAGAGTCGTATAAATAGTTTATGCTAATAACAAATCCTACCTGATAAGCTTCTCCACAAAAATTTTAACTTGCAACAAGAAAAAGAACATTTGATCAGGGGTTTAAAGGAATTCAAAATGACATAGTATTTAATACTCAGAAACATTCTGCATGAAAATACCTTAAAAATAACAAGAAAATGCCTATAAGGAACATCTGAACAGGTAAACATTTCCTTCCTATTAATGTTTATGAGATTTATAATATGTTCTAGGCCATTTTATTTATGCACCTACACATACTTACTTGGTTTAATGTATTATCTGTCTTTAGTTCTTTGTGATTCGAGTACTGGATATATATCGGTTGGTTACGAAGATGAGGTGTCACGGCAGAATAGTAATTAACCATAGTAATAGCTGCTTCCTCGGTTGCTAGTTCCAAAAATGCCTGAAAATTTAAGTAGCACAATTTTTAATACTATAAATTCAAATAAAATTAATATCTGAGCAATCTATTCAGCTGATTTTAATCAATTATCTAGAATATAATCTTTCAAGTTACTTTTAAATAAGTAGAATTAGAAATCTCTTGTTGAAGTTTAGGTATACAGTTAAAGCTAACCTCAGAAGAAAGTTAGAACTCAGTACATGCTGCTTCTACCTTCCACCTATGATTTTTCACACCCACAAATCTATTCCCACAGCAAATGCTAGAGAAAATGTAAATATTTTCTAGCATCAGAATTTTACCACTTCTACCCTAGAGAATATATGATTTCCAAGTCATTTAAAAAGCAGTATAATTATACAGAGACAAAGAAAAACATTACAAATTAAATGTCAGATTAACATTAAGTATATAAAAGGGAGTGTTAAATTTCATAAATTATTCTAAATGGCATCATTTAATATTTTTAAATAAAATTGCATATTCTCATAAAGTAAGCTTAAGGAAAGATGCGACTAGTACTTCTACTGATTTCTGATATCCAAGACAGAGCCACAGTAAAAGAAATACTTCATTTGTATTTTCCACAATTTCATAACAATTACTCAATTACAGCCCTAAAGTGAATTCAAAAGGCAAAGTTTAAAAACTACAGTGATTCATTCAGTTTGGCTACCTAGCATTAGTTTCCCACAGATACCTACTTGAAAAACTGAGAATACGACTTCTGTTCTTTAAGAAAAATAACCTACTATTTTCTCCCTTTTACAATTAATTCACACCTGCTGGATAGTTTGGGGTTTAACATTTCATAAACCCCAAAAAAAGTGTACCTGATTTTTTCCTTTCAGCATAAGGATGTTGGTCACCTTACCAAAAGGTAAGCCTAAAGCAATAACTTCAGTTTCTGTTACTTCCCCAGGTAATTTTCGAATATGAAGTACACGAGAAGGAGCACCATCCATTTTATCTTCTCCTTTAAATTTTTTACTATCATTACCATTGGCTGAAAGACATTAAAAAATAGTCTTTATATATCAACAATAAAAGAATGTATGAATCTTCCTATTTATGTAAAAAACTACAAATTTCCAAAAAGAACTTAAAAACGTATCTGAGAATACTTAAATAATTCTTAAAAATTCAAATGCTAGGCTTTCAAAGGAATAAAATCCCATCCACCTATTATTAAATGAAATTATCAATTAGTTAAGATTGCTGTTAATGTGTTTCTCAACAGTATTATAAAGAGTAATTATTAATAACAACAACATTAAAATGTAATCTCATAAAGAAACTGTCCAATGACTAAAGAATACAATCACAGTCACGTGCCACATTAACTACATTTTGGTCATTGACAGGCCACATATACAATGGTGGTCCCATAAGATTATAATACCGTATTTTTATTGTACCTTTTCTGTTTAGAAACATCAATACTTACTACTGTGTTACAACTGCCTCCAGTATTCAGAACAGTAACATGCTATACAAGTTGGTTGCCTAGGAGCAAAAGGCTACATATACCATATAGCCTACATGGGTAGCATGTTTGTGTAAATGTACTCTATGACATTTATGCAGTGACAAAATTACCTAACAATGCATTTCCCGGAGGGTATCCCCATCACTATCTCCAAGATTTATGACTGTATCTTGTAATTTAATCATCTTATAATGAACTAATATGAATATTTTTAAAAGTGAAAAAACTAGGTTGACAAAAATTAGGAAGATAATTTTACCTGAGAAATGATAAATTGTTCAATTTGAAAAACGTACTTGAATGTGGGATCAAAGAATGTAAAGTTTACAAAACTGATAATGCAGTCAATCCAATTATGGCTTATCTACAATGAGCTTCTTCTAATATATTACTATTACCATCTAAACTACCTAATATTTTGTGACTATCAAGATCAATATACTCTAAATCACTCATGAACTTAATTATCTTATTCTATTACCATGAGATTTAAAGTAATATAATTTAATCAACAAATTAGTTAACGGCCTTCATTCCAAATCTTCACCAAAAAATAAAAACATTATTCAAAATGCCTATAAAATAGGTAATATTTAAATAGAGTTGTTTGAAGGACTTGCAATCTACTATGCCAAATCAATGGTTCTCAATCTTTTAGGATCTCAAGGATATTTCTGAGACTGTAGCTAAAATGAAGGATCTTGACACATTCAGAAATATACATGTATACTCCATTTTGTATAAACCTTTAGGTAATTTATGGTATTTCCCAAAACATTCAACACAACCTATAAACAATATAATGTGTTTGTATATGTTCAACAATATCTGTAAGACTGTAAGATTATCTTGGTCTCCAAAGTGTCTTCAAAATTAATTCACTCATTAATTCCTTAAACATTTACTGGGTATTCAGGGATGTGTCTAGCAACGTTTTACGTTCTGAGGGTACAGCAGAGTGAACAAAACGATTATGATTCCTGATACCTTATAGTGGGGAGCTGGACTAACTAGTACCTGAACCAGATACTTTCTATGGTATGTGCTATGAAGTAAAACAGTGATGTGCTTAAAAGTGACTTTGTCTAGGACTGGAAGATGATGGTAGTAATGATTTTACTGGATGACCAGACAAGGTATCTCTAAGAGACAATATATGGACTCAAGCTATACTTAAGTCATATTTTACTGTAGGAGTTTCACTTAGGTTTATATACTTGAACAGCTAGCCAATGCATTTAAAAATTCCCTTAGGTTGTCTTTGTACAGAAGAGTAAGCTCTGGCTTCTGAATATATTACCCTGAAAATCTTGGCTGGCTAGCTCTTCACCACTCCAGAAATATGAAAAAACTACAGGAAGCTGGCCGGGGTGCGGTGGCTCACGCCTGTAATCCCAGCACTTTGGGAGGCGGAGGGGGATCACGAGGTCAGGCGATCGACACCATCCTGGCTAACACAGTGAAACCCCCGTCTCTACTAAAAAAAAATACAAAAAATTAGCTGGGTGTGGTGGCAGGTGCCTGTAGTCCCAGCTACTCGGGAGGCTGAGGCAGGAGAATGGCGTGAACCTGGGAGGCAGAGCTTGCAGTGAGCGGAGGTCGCGCCACCGCACTCCAGCGTGGGCAACAGAGCGAGACTCCGTCTCAAAAGAAAAAAAACTACAGGAAGCTATCCCATGTCCTCTCACTACTGACAAAGATTTGTGTGTGCACAGGGCACCTGAATTTGTCAAAAGGAAGAGACTAAACTTTGCATTTTGTAGTATCTTATCTAACAAAATCATCTCGAGGCCAGTTAACAGAAAATGTAAGCTAAAGCACAGAATCCAAAAAATATGCATATACTTTAAAACATGTAATTGGCACACACAACAACTGGCATCAGTCAACAAGGAACACATATTCTTCTGATACAGGACTAAGACCTTTTTTTGACAAAGCAGTCTGAATACTGAAACTTGATAATCTGTTCTCGTTCACTAGTTTGTTTGAATAACAAGAACAAATACTTCACAATCCAACCTAAAGCCCCATGTGTTACAGGTTATGTATCACGATACTCAAAAGTAAATCTCAGTTTCTCCTAATTTGGTCTGTCCTTTTCCTTCTGGGAGAAAGACAAGGAAAAAAAAAACACCAATAAAGATACTACCTATCGCTGTACCCATAAGGAGAAAAAAGGCTTCCCTTTTCAAATGATTTTCCAAAAATAATTCCCAAAATGCAAAAGACTGCCTAAACCTATTATTACGGAAATTAAATAATTTACTTTGGATTTGTATTGGATGTTTTCTGGACAGCGGATGTTGAGCAGAAGTACAACAGCTGAATAACACAGAAAGAAGGTAGGAAACTTTTGAGAATCAAAGGATAAGACAAAGATCTTGACGTCTTAGAAAAATACAGAAAAGACATAATTTTATTTTGCATCAATATTTAACATTCACTGCTAATTAACTACATGCCAAGCAATTTATAACTCTCAGATTGCTATCATCACGACCTGTCAACCCCATTTACAGGTAACAATTAGTTAAATGCCCAAGATTAGATAGTTACTAAGTGGTACAGACAAGAGGTAGTAGAGAGAGGATTAAACTCAGGGAGTATGATTCCTAGTCTGTGCTCTTAAACAACTACACTATAGAAGGAACTCAAATACAAACTTTACATTACATACAGGTTGCCTAAAAAAGATCTGTCCTTTTCTCCCAAAGACCAAGCCAGTTACTGTAGTAAACGATCAACATTTACACCACCTGACACTCCCTCAGTTAGTTAATAGCTTCCAGAGGGTGACTACTAAGTATTCATATCTTAGTGCCAAATATTATAAAAGTCTTCATTTTAAATAAATGATACTATGAGAATGTGGGAATGGGGACTCCTTTAATAATATAACAAAGCCTATTTTCAAATATAAAAACACTCCAGCAACACTGAAAAAGGGCCCAAAATTTTGTGGTTCACAACTTACAAAGCATTAGGTCTGCCTGTGTTACAGTTCTACAGTTCTTCAGCATCTTCCCATGATCCTGAATGGGAAAGGTCTACTGAGGGAATGAAAGAGATCTTTCCCTTCCATTCCTCCAGGAAACCCAGAACTTTTGTTTGGGTGTGTAAAACCAGTAATAATTCAAATGTTTATGTTCAATTAAGAAGGTATGAGGTAATGCTTTTATTTATGTATATAAATTTCATTCATTGCATATGAATGTAAAAATCTTTAAGCACACCATTTTCCATATATTATTCAACTCTTTTAAAGCCTCTTGCTTAGGGAAGATGTTCATGTACTCAAAGATTCAAAGCAAATAAAATTTTAAAATGGTTTCTACTTGAATATTTCTCTTTCAAACTCAAAACCAGTTTTCTACCTCAATTCTAAAGTCAGCATCTTCACCTCTATCAGTACATCACTTTTCTCCTGCTGACTGACCTTTGTTCTCCACTAGCTTTTACCTGCAATTTTTACATAAATGGGTGTCGAATTTTACATAAATGGGTGTCGGCAAGATCATGGGTAATTTTTAAAATCACCACATCCATCAGTCGACAAGGAACTGTGAACCCTTTCTTCCTCACTGAATTTCTCTAATAGCACCCCTGAAATTTCCACTTCTACTTTTCTCATTTCCCCTGACTCATCTGACACTTGCTTTGAATCCCGATTACCCATTAATTCCCCAAAACTGTTAAGTTTCCCATGCTGTTTTTGTTCCGATACTCTACCTATCTTTACTTATTAATATAAACACTGTAGCACTGGGTTTCACAGTATCTATCTATCCATCCATCCATCCATCCATCCATCCATCCATCTAATCTATGAGACAGAGTCTTGCTGTATTGCCAGGCTGGAGTGCAGTGGCGTGATCTTGGTTGACTACAACCTCCACTTCCCAGGTTTAGGTGATTCTCGTGCCACAGCCTCCCATGTAGCTGGGAATATAGGCGTGCACCACCACACCCCGCTAATTTTTGTATTTTCAGTAGAGATGGGGTTTCACCATGTTGGCCAGGCTGGTCTTCAACTCCTGGCCTCAAGTGATCCACCTGCCTCAGCCTCCCAAAGTGCTGAAATACAGGCATGAGCAACAGAACCTGGCCTACTTTCTCATATAATGTGTAAATTATTTAGTCCTACTCATTCACCATTATACTTTCAACTGTGTACCAATATAAAATACAACACTGCAAAACCTTATGCTTCCTTCCAATGAAAACTAGTGACAAAACTTAAGTACATCTTCATTCTCCAAGTCTTTCAGAGGCACACATTTATAAAAGTTTTCCTAACTCTCTTTATCAAATACGAAACTGAGAGGCAAAGCAGTTTTAATTCTAAGCAGTTTTAGATTTCAAGGCAAAGCAGTGTTTTCCAGCTTTAGAAAAACAAAAAATAAATAAATAAAAAGACTCTAAGCTAAGAAAAAAAAATGAATGCTGCTACTCTTTCCTGTATGAGAAACAAATTCCAAAGAAGACTTAACAAGAAAAAAAGCAGGTAGATGCAGATAGGTGGTATTTCTGTTATTCTGTTGGCTGTTTCTGCAACACCCACCACACAAAAAGCCTCACGAGGTTTCCGTAAAAGGAAACCTATTAACTCTTGTATTTCCAAGTAGTTGTGTGGCCTAGTTGTCCAAAGTATATTAGGCATGAGCTGGAAAAACAAAGAAGGCACCTAGAGAATGCTCTCACTACCTTTATATGCAAGAAGATACCTTGTTAAAGCCTTCATAAATAGTAAAACTATGAAATAATCTACTGGAATACTCTCAAAACATTATAGCAAAACGAAATGACATCACCTCAAAAATATGTCTGTAAAAGTCAAAATGAAAATCTTAAAAGAGTTCTAAGTAAAATGTTCCAGACTCTTTGGAATGGTTTAACTGCTTTCAGGTGGAGCAAAATGTCATGTTTAGCAATAATTTTCAAAAAATCCTGCTATTACAGAGTAACAATCAGCACTGGCAGAAATACATATACCTAAAGGGATATTCCAGTTCCATATCTACAAAGAAATCACTAAAAAATTAAAGAGACTATACCTTAGAATTGTCAAGTCTCCTAGTCACTGCTAAATAGTTACAAATTTAACAAAATCAAATTCTAATGCTACTCGGGAACAGTTGTATTTTTGAAATATTTCACTTTTATATCTCTCGAAGGAACCAATTCATTAGAAAATGTCCTTACTGTATCAATTTATTAAACATTTATTTACCTGAGATTAAGTTTCTAATAAAAAGAAATTTTCTAACCTGTAAAATTAATTTTTTCTTTGACAAAAAGCACCTATTCAACAGGTACAGAGAAAGAAAAGTCTGTATAGATAAGAGAAAGGCTGTTGAGACAGATGCCTTAGGAAACAATTCTACAGTAAAATCTATTACAAGAAATATTTTAGATAAAGCTGGAAGCTGGAACATAAAAATGAAATCCTGTACTGTATCTGATAATCATAAAAGTGTCCTTGTAACATTGTCTACCAATGTCCTTTTGAGTCATCTGAATTACATGGATTATTTTTCCAGGTAAATATAATCACCAATTTTTAAAGGTATTTTATGCTATTTGCTCTTATAAGCGACAGTATTCAAACTGGTGTCTCTTAGAATATATGCAGACTTTCATCTTTGTCAGAAAAAAATAGAAAAATCTTAAAACTCAGCATTTCCTCTGTACGCAGAGGTTAAATAAACTGACTTCTTGTGTTAAAACAAGCTTAAAGGAATTTTATGCCATCATTACAAAAAGATTAGATTGATTCTTTGGTCATGAAGTACACCATATATCATCCCTAATGCATAGTTAGAAAAATAGAGCAGTAGCAGATTATTCTTTCTTTCCACCAAAAACGAGTCTCCTTTGTTCTCCTACTTTTCCCCCTTTGTTAATGGCATCATCTTCCACCAACCCAGTGATTCTAAGACAAAACTCCTTCATATTATTCCAAACTTGTCTTCTTCCAGATAACTCGTTTTAACATCTCCTGCATATTCTCCTTCCAAGACCCTAAAATTCAGGACCTTGGTATCTTTGGAATGAACTACGGTAATGTTTTAAAACTATTCTCCCCTCTATACAATACTGCCTCTGAAATACAAATGGAACAAATATTCTTTCTAAAATGTAAATCTAGTAAAGTCCAAGCTACACACACACACACAAACACACACACACACACCCCAAATCCCATATCTAGGCCCCTGCTTACATGGACTCACCTAGGCATTCCCAATCTCATATTTCGCATTATAGCAAGATACAACTACTGGTAATTCAGAGTTCTCAGAGATAATCTACTGCTTCAAACAAATTTTGGATTTGTTTTGCAACTTAGTTTACTAACATAGGACGTTTCCATCACACCAGAAAATGCTACCATATTCCCTTTCTGTTAATCTCCAACATTCTGGTTTCTAAACAAAAAACTAATGATCTGCTCTTAAACTTTCAAGAAATTGAATCACTCTATGTACTCTTTCAGGTCTGTCTGGTTTCTTTTGCTTCATACAATGCTTAATATTCACCCATGTTTTCGCATGTACTACTAACCACTCTTTTGTTATTAGTAAGTAGTAATATGTTGTATGATCATACCACAATGTATCCATTTTCCTGTTGATAAACATTTGAGTTATTTCAAGTTTGGGACCATTATCAGTCAAGTTTTTGATACACATACAAGTTTTACAGCAAACATGTTATTACTGGGTAAAAAACTAAAAGTAGAAGTTACGGACCATAGAGTACGTTTATGTTTAACTCCGTAAGAAAATGGCAAACTAGGTCAGGCACAGTGGCTCACGCCAGTAATCCCAGCACTTTGGGAGGCCGAGGTGGGTGGATCACAAGGTCAAAAGAGCAAGACCATCCTGGCCAACATGGCGAAACCCAGTCTCTACTAAAAATACAAAAAATTAGCTGCGTGTCGTGGCGTGCGCGTGTTGTGCCAGCTACTCAAGAGCCTGAGGCAGGAGAATCACCTGAACCCAAGAGGCGGAGGTTGCAGTAAGCCAAGATCATGCCACACTGCATTCCAGCCTGGTGACAGAACAAGACTCTGTCTCAAAAAAAAAAAAAAAAAGCAAACTGTTTTCCCAACTATGTTACATACTCAGCAGTAATCAAAGGCAGTTCCACATCTTCATCAACATTAGGTATTGCCAACCTATTTGATTTTAGCCATTCTAGTTGGTGTAAATTGTCTCATAATTACCTGATGGCTAGTGTAATCTTTCCGTGTGCTTGTTACTCATTCTTATAATGTCACTTCTTCTGCCACTTAAAAAAATTGGGCTGCTCATATTTATTGATTGGAGTTTTTTTTACAAGTCTTTTGGGATACAAGTCCTTTATCATTGATACAGTTTGGCTGTGTCCCCCACCCAAATCTCCTCTTGAATTCCCATGTGTTGTGGGAGGGACCTGGTGGGAGGTAACTGAATC
Organism: Theropithecus gelada; assembly: GCF_003255815.1. Taxonomy (NCBI): domain Eukaryota; kingdom Metazoa; phylum Chordata; class Mammalia; order Primates; family Cercopithecidae; genus Theropithecus; species Theropithecus gelada. The sequence continues at coordinate 124,991,927 of NC_037668.1, read as the reverse complement.
ATGGGGGCAAGTCTTTCCCATGTTGTTCTCGTGATAATGAAGTATGTCTCTCGGTTTTAAAAAGGGGAGAGTTTCCCTGCACAAGCTCTCTTTTCTTTGCCTGTTGCCATCCATGTAAGATGTAGATTTGCTCCTCCTTGCCTTCCACCATGATTGTGAGGTTTCCCCAGTCACATGGAACTGTAAATCCATTAAACTGGTTTCTTTTGTAAATTGCCCGGTCTCAAGTATGTCTTTATCAGCAGCATAAAAATGGACTAATACAGTCATATATATGTACTGATATGTAAATATTATATTCTCCAAGTCTGTGCCTTGCCTTTTCATTGTCTTAACAATGTCTTTTGAACAATGTCTTTTGAAATTTCCCATGCTGATGGAGTCAAGTTTATATATTCCTTTAAGATAATTTTTGTTTTAAGAAATCTTCATTTATCCCAAAGTGGCAAGTATACCCTATGCTTTTTCCTAAAAACTCTATACATTAGTTTTTATATAATCTCATTGTTTTATATGCAATAAGGTAGGGTTTGAGTTTCTTTTGTTTTTTTGTATGTATATTCAGCTGTTTTGGCACATTTGTTTAAAAGCCTTCTCTTTCTTCATTGAGTGACCAAGGCAACTTTAATGCATGAGTTATTCCCTGATCACTATGTCACTAACTATGCTAGCACTAAATTGTTTTGGATTAACTGCAGGTTTGTGGTGAGTCCTGAGAAAAGTGGCAAAATTTACTTTTTCAAAATGGTTTTAATTATTTTAGCTCCTTTTTATTTCCACATAAATTTTAGAATCTACTCTCAATTTAGAAGTCCTTACAGATTCAATGCCATCCCAATTTAGGGAGAACTGGCATGTTAACATACTGAGCCTTCTAATTCATGAACATGGTCTATGTCTTCATGTAAGTCTTTTTAAAACTTCTCTTAGCAGTGTTTCATATTGGTGCAGATGTCTTACACATCTTTTGTCAAGGTTTTTTCCTGATATTTTTTGTCTGCTACTTTTAATAAATGGATTTTCTAAAATTTCATTTTTTAAGAATTTGCTGCTAGTATAAGGAGACTATTTTTGTATACAGAACTTGTATCCTATAATTATTCTAAATTCACTTATTAGTTCTACCAAATCTGTTGTAGATTCCTTTAGGTCTTCTATTTTAAAAAGCATGTTGAACAGTGAATAAGACAGTTTTCTTTCTTCCTTTACAATCTTTATGTCTTTTATTTCACCTGCTTTAATGTAAGCAGAAAGTTAGGGGGAAAAAAATTGAGAAAACAGACACCCTTGCTCCATTTCTGATTTTAAGAAGAAAACATTCAATATTTCCCCATTAAGTATGAAATTTGTTGTAGGTTCTTAGATATCCCTTATTTACATTGTAAAAAGCTCCTTCTCTTACTAGTTTTCTGAGAGATATTTTTCCTTCTTCATTCTATCACTGTGACAAATTACACTGAGTTCATTTTCAAATGTTAAACAAACCTTACAATCCTGTGGTAAGTCTCAGAATTGCCTCTCATATTCTACTGGAGGTGATTTATCAACATTTTCTTAAGAATATGCATTTAGGTTAATGAGAAATACTAGTCTGAAATCTTGATATATTACCCTTGTCAGGTTTTGCTGTCAGTTATAGTGGCTTCATAAAGTGAACAGGGCAGTATTCCCTCCTCCATTTTCAAAGACAGCTATTATTTCTTTAAAATTTCATAAAATTCAATAGTAAAACAACCTATGCCTAGAGTAATCTTTGTGGAAATATTTTTTTAATTATAAATTCCGACTTGTATAATACAGTAGTATATAGCTGTTAAGCTATACACTTAAGTCAGTTTTGTATTTGTCAAGAAACTTACTTCATCTAAGTTGTTGAATTTGTTAGCCTTAACAACATTGGTAATATTATTTTCCTATTATATTCTACGTATCTCTGATTTTATTGAAAGTGCTAGCTCCACTTTATATTATTAATGTTATACTATTATACTCTGTACATTTCCACTTTCTGTGAAAGTGATTATCTCGACTTTGATTCCCACACTGGTAATTTATGTCTTTTCTTGGTCAGTCTTAAATAGGGAGTTTTCAACTTTTTTTTTATAATATAGGTATTTGAAGACATACTTTATACCATACACGCCCTTGGGTCGTATCCAACAAATTTTGATATATTTTCATTCAGTCAAAAATATGTCCTTGTGGTAACACTTCTATAATCCATGTGTTGTTCACAATTGTATAATTTCTAATATTTCATACTTTCCTAGATGTCTATTTTTGATTTCTAATTTAATTCCACTATAGTCATATACTATATGAACTGTCAATCACTTGAAATTTATTGAGCTATTTTGTAATCCAATACATGGTCTATCATTGTGAATGTTCTATGTACACTTGAAGTTATTTTACAGTTACTGGGTATAGTTTTATAAATGTGAGTTAAGCCAACATGACAGCATTTTTCAAATTATGTATCTTTTTATTTGGGGGATAGGACTGTAACTGTCCTATCAATGACTCTAAATTATAGTTTAAAAAATCAGGCTATGATTGTGGATTTCTGTTTCTCTACTTAGCTCTGTGATCTTTTTCTTAATATACTTTGTTATTATTGGCATACAAATTAAGAAATGTTTTCTGATAAACTTACCCTTCAGCATTATGAAATATGCTTTTTTATATTTGGTAATACTTCTTGTCTTAAATTTTTCTGTCTAGTAATATAATCATATCAACTTTCTCACGCTTACTGTTTGCATGGAATATCACTTTCCATCTTTTTACTTTCAACCTGCATCTTGGTATTTCCACCTGATCCTCGTATAGACAGTGTAGTTAGGCCTTGCTTTTTAATCAAGTCTGACAATCTTTGTCTTTTTTTTTTTTTTTTTTTTGAGATGGAGTCTCGCTCTGTCACCCAGGCTGGAGTGCAGTGGCGCAATCTCGGCTCACTGCAAGCTCCGCCTCCCTGGTTCACACCATTCTCCTGCCTTAGCCTCCCGAGTAGCTGGGACTACAGGCGCCCGCCATCTCCCCCGGCTAGTTTTTTTGTATTTTTTTTTAGTAGAGACGGGGTTTCACCGTGTTAGCCAGGATAGTCTCGATCTCCTGACCTCGTGATCCGCCCGTCTCGGCCTCCCAAAGTGCTGGGATTGCAGGCTTGAGCCACCGCGCCCGGCCCAATCTTTGTCTTTTAATTGGACTACTTAGACCAGTAATATCCAAAAGAAATGCAATGCAAGCACATGAATAAATTTTCAAAGATATTCTTCAGAGTAAGTTTAGGTACACAGCAAAGCGGAGAGGAAAGCAGAGAGATTTCCTTGCCTCCTGCCCCCAAATAGCCTCCCCTTTATCAACATCTCCCACCAGATGGCACGTTGTTACAACTGATGAACCTACACTGACACATTATAATCACTCAAAGTCTGTAGTTACCTTGGGGTTCACTCCAAGTGTCTTACATTCTATGGGTGTGGAAAAATTTATGGTATGTACCTATCATTATAGCATGCAGAATATTTTCATTACCCTAAAATCCTCTGTACTCCACCAATTCATCCCTCCCTCAACTCGCAAATCCTAGCAACCACTGATTTTTACTGTTTCCATAATTTTGCTTTTTCCAGAATGTCATATAGTTGGAATCACATGGTATGTAGGATTTTCAAACTGGCTTCTTTTACTTAGTAATACGCACCGAAGGTTCTCCATGGCTTGATAGCTCATTTCCATTTAGTGCTGATTAACACTATACTGTTTGGATATACACCACAATTTATTTGGCCATTTACCTACTAAAGGACTTCTTGGTTGCTATGAAGTTCTGGCAATTATAAAGAAAAGTGCTATAAACATCCATGAGCTGCTTTCTGTGCAGACTAAGTTTTCAACTCCTTTAGGCAAATACCAGGGAGCACAACTGCTGGATCATACAATAAAAGTATATTTGAGATGGAGTCTCACTCTCGTTGCCCAGGTTGGAGTGCAATGGCGCAATCTTGGCTCACCGCAACCTCCACCTCCTGGGTTCAAGCGATTCTCCTGCCTCAGGCTCCTGGGTAGCTGGGATTACAGGTATGCACCACCACGCCTGGCTAATTTTGCATGTTTTAGTAGAGACAGGGTTTCTCCATGTTGGCCAGGCTGGTTCTGACCTCCCGACCTCAGGTGATCCGCCTGCCTCGGCTTCCCAAACTGTGGGATTACCGGCATGAGCCACTGCGCCTGGCCATATAGTTTTCTAAGAAACTGCCAAATTGCCTTCCAAAGTGGCTGTACTACTCTGCATTCCACCAAGCAATAAGTGAGAGTTCCTGCTGCTCCACATCCTTGCCAGCATTTGGTGTTATCAATGTTCTGAAGTTCGGCCATTCTAGTATGTGTACATGTATTTAAATTATAAAATTTGACAAGTTTTGACATACATATACATCCATAAAACCACCATCACAATAATTTATATGTCCATCACCCTTGAGTTTTCTTGTGTCCCTCTGTCACCCCTCCAGCCTGTCCTTTCCCACTCTTAAACTCCTAGGAACCACGAATTTGCTTTAGATTAGTTTGCATTACCCAGAGTTTTATATAAATGGAATCATACAGGATGTACTCTTTTTCTCTCTCATCTTTTACACAACATAACTGTTTGGAGATTCATTCTTGCTATTGTGTTTATCAATAGCTCATTCTATATGGCTGTTTTTATATTCCACTGTACAGAAAAGCATATGATGCCAAAACAGGAATCTACTTATTAGTTCATCTGTTGATGAATGTTTGTTTCACATTTTGGTGATTACAAATAAAATGGCTATGAACATTAACATGAGAGTTTTTTAATGAACACATGCCTTCATTTCTCTTGGGTAAATACTTAGGAGACAAATAATCTGGATCATGAAGAAACTACCAAATTGTTTTCCAAAGTAGTTCTATGATTTTACATTCCCATCAGCAGTATTGTGAATATTATGATTCTTCCTCATTCTTCCCAAATCATGCTTTCCAAGATGGCACTCTTTTTAATCTTAGTCACTATTAATAGGTTTGTAATGTTATTTCACTGTAGTTTTAATTTTCATTTCCCTAATAACTAATGATGCTGATCAGCTTTTCCATGTGCTTACTTACCATCTGTGTATCTCTTGTGCAATACTACCTGTTCAAATATTTTGGCCAATTCATTGAGTAGTCTGTTGCCTGACTGCTGAGTTTACATATACTACATCTTTTAATATTCTGGATAAAAGTCCTTTATCAGCTATATGCTTTGTTATGATGTTCTTCCAGTATATGGCTTGTCTTTTCATTCCCTAACAGTTTCTTTTGAAGGGTACAAGATTTTAATTCTGATGTCAAATTCCATTTTTTAACAGATTGTACTTTTAGGGTTATATCAAATACATTTCTGCTTAATCCAAAGTCACAAAGATTTTCTGTGTTTTTTTCTAGAGGTTTTATAATTTTTGGTTTTACATTTAGGTCATGATCCATCTGGAGTTAATTTTCATATGTAGTATGAGATACATATCCAAGATCATTTTTTTTGCAGATGGATAGATCCAACTGCTATAGTAACCTTTGTTGAAGTCTACTCTTTTTCCCACTGAATTGACTTTGCACCTCTGTCAAAAACCAGTTATCCATAATTGTGTGAGTTAATTTCTGAACTCTCTGCTCTGTCTCACTGACCTATTTATCTTTATGTCATTATGATGCTATTTTTAATTACTGTAGCTTTGCAGTAATTCTTGAAAACAGGTAGTCATCAATGCTCCAATTTTTCCTCTATTGGCTTTTAGCTATACTTCTTTAAATCTTTTTAAATGAGATTACACTTAGAATTTTGATATGCAACCTTAACAGAATCTTCTCATATTAAAAGTTAACACTGCATCACTTCAGGTAAAATATAAGAATCTTACCACTGAAAAATTCCATTTACCTTCACTTTGTACTAACTGTTGTCATATAAAATCCATTTACATAATAAACCCCATAATACAAAGTTGTTGTTTACATAAAGTCTTTCAAAGAAATTGAGAGGAAAAGAAAGAGCCCTTTTAAAATTTATACACATATTAACCACTCCCAGTACTCCTCTTTATCTCCTGCAGAGCCAAGTTATCTAATGTCATTCCATTCAGTCTAAAGAAATTCTCTTTTTTTTTTTTCTCTTTAATACAAGGTATTGGTCTCCTGTTAGATGTCTTCTTCCTGGCTGTTTAGATTTGCTCTTCATTTCTAGTTTTCAATATTTTGACCACTATGTGTCTAAGTATGGTTCTTTTTATTTAGCCTACATGAGGAGTTTACCTCAGCTTCTTAAGAATGTAAGTTGATATATTTTATTCAAATTTTGTAAGTTCTCAGTCATTACTACCTCAAACAGATATATGTTTTTTCCCTCCACATTCTCACACTGAAGCTCAAATTATATGTCAGACTGCTTCATTGTCCATTAGGTATACTTTCTCCTCTCTGAAAGATTTAATCATTGTATTCATGTGTATTCAAGTTCACTAACATTTCTTCTTGTCTCCAATCTGCTATTAGTTCCAACCAGTGAATTAGTCCCAACTATTTCAAATACTGTATTTTTCAATTAGAATATTTCTACATGCTTTCTTTATAGTTTTTTATCTCTTAAACACTCCTCCATCATTCATTATTTCAATCTTTTCCATTACAACTTAAAATACTTACGTCCTTGTCTGCTAATTCTAACTCTAGGTCATTTTGGAATCTGTTCCTATTCAATGTGTCTTTATATTTCATGGGTTACTTTCCTGCTTCTTCACATTACTTGTAATTTCTGATGGTATGGTAGATATTATGGAAGATAGTAGCAAGAAAACTATATCATGTTGTCTTTCTTGGGGGTGTTATTTTGTTTTGAAAGGCAACTAAATTATTGGTTAATCCATCATCAGTTACTGGTTAGATTAACTGGTGAATCCTTCACTTCCTATCGGGTTTGGTTTTTTGTTTTTATCTCAGTCTTATAGATGGCACTTCCTATGGGGTGTGATCCTTTCTATTCAGGTCCAGGCTTTCTGTAGTCTAAATGGAGTGTTTGAAGTACCCTGCAAGATGTCTGCATTCTGACTTCTCAGAACTCCAATGTTTCAGAGTACTATGCAATCTATGGAATCACTGTTTAGCCCCAGAGCAGACAATTTCTGACAGACCTGGCAAACTCTCAACCTGCACACATGTAACCCAGTCATTATCCAAAACTCTGAATGAAGTGAATGACCATACTAAATTCTGCCCCCTGTTCTACTCCTAAACCCCTAGACAGCTCTCTTTTCTCCAGGACTTCCCCATAAATTCCAAACGACTGAGCAGTTCTGACACCCACTCTTAGTCTCTTCAGCTCAGTGAGACCTGTATACTGATCTCTCCACTTCTCTGTGGTTTACAACAGTAAAACGGTCCAAGGCAGAAAGCCAGAGTGTTCATGATACTTACCTCACATGCTACCCTTCTCTCAAGGATGATCTTATACCGTCTGCTCATCAACTTCCAAACAACAGTTGTTCCACATATTTTATTCAGTTACATAGTTTTTGGTTTTGCGGGGAGACCGAAAAAGGGGTCAAGGCTACTACTAGTTATTCTGTCATGAGCCCTAAATATTAGGAATTAATTTGGAATTAATTTCCCATTATCAATCACAGTATGCATTGTAAAAACAAAAAGAGAAACCGACAAGTTACACACTTAAGCCTATTTGTTCAATTACGTGTACATGGTACTTTGACTATCAAAATCATGGCCCAGTGATTTTGCTTTGTAATCACTACGTAGCAAAATCAATGATAATGACCTGCTGACAAATTTATCTTCAAATCGTGACTATTATCTGTTAAGTCCTTATAATTTTTAGTTAACTGAATTGTCAGAGATGTGTGTTTTGTGTTTATGTGTGTCAAGATGTATGTATACATAAGCACAGCTACCTAAGGGAAATCAAAATGTCTTCTAGTCTTTTATGATCCTTTTATTGCCAAATATAATTCGTTCCTCAAGCAAATAATTCAAAGTTAAAATACAGAAAAAGGAACTTTGGTTTCAGGTAAATAATGTAAAATGTTGAGCTGTGAGGTAAATTCATTTGATAATAATAATCATCAAATTCAAAATTTGGCCCATTCAGATGAGAACACGTTAATTCAAGCAAAACAAAACAAAATACAAAAAAAAAAAAAAAAAATTTGGCCCAACAGCCATAAAACTAAGGTCTAAAATTTGGTCTATATTGGTTTACTAACAGATCCTACAACCAACCAACATTATTTCAGATAAACAAATTTTTTTTAACTCTAACTTTGAAGATTAAAACAAATCATCTTAAATATGCAGGTAGACAACATAAAAGGATCAACTCTAAGAATTAAAATACTGTTTCAGCAAAAAATTAGTTAAAACCATTGCAACTATGTAGCTGAATTCTTTGGTTTTTACTTACAATGTGGGTTTTAGGGTTGTGGCATAAATACTTAAAGTAAAAATATTATATGACACACAAACACAAAAAATGAAAACAAAATAAAAATACCAGAGGGGCACATGAGGGGACTATAATGTGAGAATTACATTTGTGGTTCAAAAATGAAAAGCAATCAAACTTAAGAGTCACCAACTTCAGGTGGTTTTTTTGTTTGTTTGTTTGTTTTCACTCAGCTCATATACACTCTAGTAAAATTTACTCTAAAATGTTTCAACACAGCATTTAAAAAGAAAGGCTTAAAAAAAAAAAAAAAAAGGCTTTCCTAGTATAACAGAGTTAAATTTGAGTTTTAACATTCTGCCCCCTAAAATGGTAAATGACAGACTGCTAAGAGAGTAACACTTACCTGTAACTACCATGCTGCTCATATTAGAGTTTGGACTACTGAGAACACTGCCTGAGAGCAGTTCGTCAGATCCTCTCTATAAAAACAAAAACAAGTTAGCATAAGATATCTTTAAATTTAAAAATATTAATCTAAAAGTCTTTCACTTAAACAAATGTCAAATGTCACACTATTGGGAACAGTGAAAAATGTTAATCCCTATAATAAAAAATTAACTTCATCCCTCTACTCTCCCATCTATCCCTCCCCCATTCTCACAAAGGCAACAATGTTCCCCTTCCCCCAAAAGGCAATAAATAGAAAAAGTGATTAGATTCTATAAGCAAAAGCTTTGGAAAGCTACCTCAAATTGTTTACAAACAAACCAAAGCCACACTAGCTAGACTTTCTCAGAAACATTCTCTCTACATCCTCCATCCCAATGGTCCTTTATTCATGCAGATAACTCAGATTTTTATAAAATTAGAACTTCATTCTGGTGAGTTAGATATCAGTATCATCATCATTATTAAAATTAAGCAGGTATATACTTCAGAGGCTAGAACACTGAAAGCAAAGGCAAAATCTTTGGAATGAGAGATTTCTTTCTGCAAAAAAATAAGGTTATGTCTTAAAATAGAGAAAAGGTTATACATTCAACTGTTTGGGAACTGCACAGTTGTTTAAACCAGCCAGTGACATTTTAGCTATTTTGAAAATGTTATGTATTTACAAAAATATGAATGGACTAATATTTAAACTAAAATCAACTGTTTTGCCTTGGCTATGTATATTTACATACATGGATATTAGTATTTAAATAGGTTAAATCAATACTGGCTGATTTAAACAACCAATCAGTACAAAGAAGTTAAATGCAACCATCAAAATGAAAAAAATGTGCAAAGGAGATAATGAATTATCAAAGCATTTCAGAAAGTCCAAAAAATCCAAATTTAACCATAAGCTTTATGCTAATTTGTATTTCAACTCATAATGAATAAACTGTATTACAACAAATATGAGAACGGTAAACAGATATCCATAGGTCATCTCCCTTAAATATTTTAAGAGCTTTCTACTTATTGGCATCAAATGCGCAGAGAAAAAAACCAAAAAATACAACCAGTTTCAAGTCACATTGATACCGTATTTACACCAGGCTTAATTTCTTAACCAATTTCTAAACTAGATATGGAAGATTTGGCATGGCATAATTTTGTAAGAACATGATGAGCAGAATTGTATACATTAGTGATTCTCACAGTGTAGTCCCTAAGATCTAATTGAATACTCTAGCAATTCTCAAAGTGTGGTGCCTAATCCTAAGATTAGACCTGGAAACTTACTGATAATACATGTTCTCAGATCCAATCCCAGACCTACTGAATAAGAAATTCTGAGGGTGGGGTCCAAAAAGCCAGGTTTAAAAAAAAATCCTCAAGTGTTTCTCATGCATGCAAAAGTTTAAGAGCCACTGATACACATTATTGGCTCATTATCAACAATAGATGTTTCCTAGCTTTCTTCAAGTTTTCATGACAAGTAGAAAATATGGTATTAAGAAAGGATGCTCTGAAGCTCAACTTCCACTTACCAGTTAGGTTAACAGTACTTAATCACTCTAAGCCTCAAGTTCTTCATTTGTAAAATAGGGATAACATCCACATCACAGCCCTTAGGATTAAATGTGATAATATATGAACAGTGATTACCAGGCAAAGTGCCTGGCCCACATCAGTAGTGCTCACTATAATATTCCCAAGTGTCAACCAAGTACAACGTTCCCACATATTTACTGACTCAGTAAGTGAATTAACGTTATTATTAACAGTTACATATTTTTTGGCCTTTGTTCTTAGACCAAAAAAAACTGAAGGTCAAGTTACTCCGTATACAAAATCAAGGTTGGCCCGCCACCACAGGATAGAGAGATAAAGCCAGCCCTTCCATAAACCCACAGAAGTCCAGATTAGATATTTTAAAAGTAAAAAACAAACAAAAACAAAACTGAAACGATCCTTAATGTTTACTAACCTGAACAAAATTCCTAATCAATTAAAATATTGTCAATGCCTTATTTGTTCCTTAGTTCACAAAAATACTTTAACTCTCCTAGTTTTCAAAAATATACCTGACCTCTTTTCAAATGCATTATTATCAGCTTATTCTTTAGATATCTATTTGTGAATTCAAATCCTTCCATACACCTACAGTATACCACTGCAAAACTTGTGATTACAGTGGATCACAGGTAATTTTGGAAGATGATAGGTGGGGAATCTTGGGCCTACTCAAGTATAAAAGAAAGCCTCTAACACTGACTTGTGGTGTGCAATGCATCTTTTTGCATGGAAAAGTCTTTCCATTTTAAGTTTGTATTTATGACCTTTCTTCTTCCTCAAATGGTTTCATACCTGCTATTAAGAGAGCAGATTTAACAGCCTTCATTACTGAGAATAATGTCAAATTATTTGCAATTTTGAGATTTTACAAAAATTACTGGAGTATTTTTACAAATTACATTTTTATTTAAAAAAGCAATTATGCCTGTCTTTGCCAATAAGCAAAAAAGCTTACCACTATTATACCCAAAAGAAGTGATTCAGCACTACTGATAAATGTTAACATTACCACATTAACTGATAGAATAATTTCACCTGAATTATTTCAGTCTGATCATTTAACTTAGAATGTATATGAAATAAATGATCAATGGGTAGTGACTGACGACTGCCCCACATTAATGACTGCTAAAACAAATCAAATTAGTGGTTCTTAGAATCAAAATACCTACGAAAGAATATGTGCTCTTTAAATTTTTTAATTCATCTAAGAATGATGTCAATTTTAGATTCAACTAAAAGAAATTAAATGTTAAGACTAGCGTAATACTCTTATTAAATCTGACCATAGAAACTTTTCTTCCTGTGTAATATCAATGATCATTTCAAGAGAAACTAACATCCCACAGAAATAAGAAAATGCAAAAATAGGAAGATACACTCTACACATCAGAGAAATGACTAAAAAAAAAAAAAAAATGCAAAAGTACAGATTAAAGGCCATTCACTCATTTCAATGTTACAAATTTCTTGTTTTTTCTTTTCATGGTTATTAGATACTCTGTTTATCACAATAGTTCAGTCCAACTATTAACACCATGTATCACTTCCAGGTGGAAGAGCTGCCAGGTCTGCCAAGAAGGCAACCAAGGACTGAAGGCTGAGAGTGACAACAGTCTCTGGGCTCTGCTATGGTTTGGGACTGAGAGCTAACCAAACATTTTCTCCTCTGGAGATGTCAGCCTAGGGAACCATGAGAGAAAGACACAGGGCAAGGACACAAATAATAAGTTCCTGAGGAAAAACAGATTCTCAGAGAGGAAGAAAGGTACGTACCTAGGTGAATATTCCTGGTCTCCTTAAACAGAGGTGCCACAAAGATGATGAAGAGGTGGACTGAATACCACCTACCTATTAAAGGCTTGCAAAAGCCCTGACTCATGCAACAAATAAAAATAGAGAAGACAATGTATGTATAATGAAGAGGATCTGTAAAATCAAAAGCTAACTTTTTTTTAAAAAAAAGACAATGAAATAGAAAACTACAGGGAAAACATTTTTTAAAAACAAGGAGAGCACAATCACGTATCAACAGACCACATAGCCAAGAACAAAAGCCTAGGATTAGTGAAGCAACAATATCAAAGAAACTTGGCCCAGTGAATAATCTTATGGAGCAGACTCATATCACTTTCTTATACCAGCAGGACTTTTGCTATGACAGAAAAAGAAACAAAAAAAACCTTCTAGTCTATTTATGCCACTATGTTCTGCATTTTGTTATGATAGTTTTTTCAGCCTTGACCTTTTGATATACACACCTGTAATATGAAAAAGTCACTACAGAGATTTCAATTTGACTATCTTAATAAGGGCAAAAAAATGAAACCAGATCCCTACCAAATACAATACACAAAAATAATTTTGATAGAGATTAAACATAAAAAGCAAATTTTTAAAAAATTTCAGAAGAAAATACCTTTATGAACTCTTAGTATGTAAGGATTTTTAAATTAAGATACAAGAAAACTGAATATGAAAGAACATACTGATAAATTCTACTTTAAAATCTCTTTATAAGAAACAGTATCATAGCAACAGTTGAGGAGCTAAAAACTGTTATTAGAGATTGCCTTCAAGACTTCCAACAATCAACATGGAAGATGTCCGACAAGAGCAAAGGAAAATTTGGAATGTGTAAAGAATGGGATCATATAAATGATTTTTATCTAAGATGCAAAGGGAATCTGTGGTCACATTAAAACTCTATGCATTAAGAATTTGTATTAATCTGCAACAATAAGCACTGGGAACTAGTGGCAGGGGAAGGGAGAAAGGATTGTAAATCTAACTGCTGGGTACTGAGCTCACTATCTGGCTGACAGGATCACTTGTATTGCAAACTTCAGCTTCATACCATATACCCATGTAATAAACCTGCACATGTAACCCTGAATCTAAAGTAAAGTTGAAATTATCTAAAAGAGGGCCGGGCGCGGTGGCTCAAGCCTGTAATCCCAGCACTTTGGGAGGCCCAGACGGGCGGATCACGAGGTCAGGAGATCGAGACCATCCTGGCTAACGCGGTGAAACCCCGTCTCTACTAAAAAATGCAAAAAACTAGCCGGGCGCGGTGGCCGGCGCCTGTAGTCCCAGCTACTCGGGAGGCTGAGGCAGGAGAATGGCGTAAACCCGGGAGGCGGAGCTTGCAGTGAGCTGAGATCCGGCCACTGCACTCCAGCCTGGGCGACAGAGCGAGACTCCGTCTCAAAAAAA